>NC_064628.1:848226854-848529884 GCF_023864275.1 Schistocerca cancellata
GTGGCAGGTAACTGCAATATTCATCTTCACAGTTCTACAAGCGCGCCTGTTTTATTTATTTTAAGTAGATCCACCTGCAATATCGTAACGAGTTTTTATGTAAATATGCATTCTCGCCCTAATCGTTACTGGCACTCCTCTTATACTCATGTACTTAATTATATATATTATGTTTCTAATCAACATTTCTTTTTCTCGACACATATTAATTGTACACAGATGAAAGAGATATCGTTAGAAACGGTTTTTAACTGGCTTCTGATATTGACCGATTTTGCGCTAAAAGTTACCATTTGTGCAAAATTTTAACGAAAATAGACTTTTAATTATCATAGTCAAAAGGGCATCATGCATGCCCACCTTAATACCTATATTTTACGAAGCTACGTTATTAAGCACGAATAAGATACACCCTTATCTTATTATCTTCTTACAAATATCATTTTATTTGTTTTAAAGTACTATTAACTGGTTAACTTGTGTACATCTCTGTCATAGATAATAACTGTGACCATTGCGGTAGTACATTACGTCTGTCCATTGTACAAGATAACCTTTCTAATCGAATATACTTTCCTAAACGACAACATCCTTTGGTATTCTTTCATTCATTAGATATGTCAGAAGTACCGCCACAGAAACATATACTAAAGACAAACAATGTTGGTATGACGAGAGGAAACCTGACTGCTGAACTGGGCTTAGTCAATGGCGCATTCATAGTTGTAACAAAAGTCAATGAATTTACAATTAACTCTCAGCTCACTGACACCTGGAAAACTTTTGTAATACCATGGTGAAACATAACATCTACGCCTAGCTTTTCACATGACAAGAAGAATGTTTCCTATTAAAACTGCATTTGCAATCAAGATAAACAAGTCAAAGGTCAAAGGGACTTGTTCTTCAAAGAGCGGGACAGCTTCTACCAAATCAAATCTTTACTTATGGTCAGTTGTTTGTAGCTTTTGTAACCCTTAAAGGAAATGGAAAGATTGCATTCTTACATCCAACATCGTTGTCACTGTGGCACTGCAGTGGTTTATAAAGAATTTTATTCAAAATTATGTGCCTGGAAGTGTATACGCAATGATGTGTCTTAAATTCATGATTACTATTTCACAAAGTTCTGTTTATTTTTTAAGAAGTTTTCTCTTCATTCCCACAAATACCTTCATCCCAACGACTACAGTTATGAAAAAGACGGTCATTATTTAAAAACTATAGTTACGTGAAACATTTTCATGGGTCCCCTGGTGTATGGTAGCTTCAATTATATCTTCATATTACACCCAATAAACATAAATAAACTTGATTACCTTATATATTTTCGGTACCGCTGACCACTTGCCCATTCTACAGATAGCCTACATCCATCATAAGTTTGATACAAACTACAATTAATTTGATATAGATATTTTATTAATTTTCTTTATAATATTAATTAATAAATCTAATTTCATTATGTGTTGTCTATGCGGTATCCTACTTATTAACTGAAGTTATTTTACCACATAACATTGCTAACATTACTAAATCTTCTGTTCTGAGTAAATAAATTCGAAACGTAGTACACTTTATTCATGTGTTATATCATTTATTGTTCATCCATTATCTCATTCATTTCAGAATAGATAACGGTAGAAAAACTTCCATTGTATGCATTTAAAAATGCTGAACTAACATTATTTCGATTTCCTTTAGACATAATACAGACACATAACTCATTGGACAACAAGACTGTAATAAATGCGAAGATTATCCTTGATGCCTGTATGACACTTCTTTTGTATAAAATTAGTACGCCATCTTTTTTTGCCTAAATGTCGAAGGTTTCGTTCAATGTTCAATTACTAAACCACTCCAAAAAGACGTCTGCAGTATTTATGATCATTTCTCTGTTGAAAACACATAGTCATCACAGTAACTACCTCATTTATTTTGCAGGCGCGCAAAAGTGTCTGGGAAAATTTTGTATAATTGTACGCTTACCCTCCGTCGCACTGAAGTAACGAATTTGTTATAATAACTTATATTTTGCCTGTACGGTTGAATACAATGGAACACTATTGACATCTCCTACGCATTCTTGTAACTTCATACATTTCATTAAAGACAAGTACATAAATGAACAAGTGAATAGGTTCATTTTGCCCTAGGTAAGTAAATAAACTAAACATGGTCTAACTCGTACTAATTTATTTTCTTTAAATTAAAGAAGTCTTTCCAGTTCTGTTACTGTGAAAGGTTTATACGTTATTCGCAGTACTGCATGCTGAACACATAAGCGATACACAGTTTCTGGTTTCCAGAGGTTGCATTAATCAGAAAAGTGCAAGCAAACACATTAGGTAACAGTCGAGTTGAATCACAGCCTTGCACGGTTGTAGGTATAGAATCATATTGGTTAATGATGGACTGATCAGCTTGGCTAGCGGAGGTGTTGCATAGAGATTTCCATCTGAGATATTGAATGATTTGTAATCTGAGGGTGAAGGATGATTTTTAAGACTATTATATAAACAGACAGAACTCAGGAAAAGCTAATTTTTGAGACTCTTAGCCGCAAGTGTGGGTTCGGTAACTTTTGCTGTGCAAAGCTTTCATTTTCTCTAGCATTATGTGCATCTTGGCTATCAGAGAGAACTATCAACCATTTTTTTTCAGTATTTGAATGACTTCTGCTCCCTTTAGATCAGTTAAATACTATCATATTAGGAATTGGAGGAAACAATTTATTACAACAGAAATATTTTTTAGAACAGACATTATCGAGTATGACAAAGTGAAGAGAGAGCATGCTGATTGTTCATATTAATTGAGTACTTTTCTGTAATTTATAAATATTTCACAAAGCATACCCCAAATGTTGAGAACAATAAATTCCATAAGATTTGCAGTGTTACACCTTGCACTTGGTTGGACAAAATTAATAATTTGGAAACGAGAAAAAGAAATAACTTTGCTAAAACATCAGCTTAAAATAATAACAGTAACGTGAGAAACTGCTGCACACTGATTTATTTCAGATCATCATTTTCAGTGCAGCCAGAGCAGAGTCACGTTGTCTATTGTAAGATAAGAATTCGTTGTATGGCCTAAATGAATATTTTTGGCGGAGTATTAGGAGCAGTTTTCAATCAACGAAATTTCATGTGTATTCCAGAGATGGGTTTTTGTGATAAGATACGTTCAAGTTACGTAACAGGTAGTCATTTTGTGTAATATTGTGAAATGCTCTTTTATGCAATCTAATTTTCAGACGGTAGGATACTTTTCTGATCAAAATTGTTCAAATGGCTCTGAGGACTATGGGACTTAACTTGTGAGGTCATCTGTCCCCTAGAACCTATAACTACTGAAACCTAACTAACCTAAGGAAATCACACACCTCCATGCCCGAGGCAGGATTCGAACCTGCGGCTGTAGCGGTCACGCGGTTCCAGACTGTAGCGCCTAGAGCCGCCCGGCCACACCGGCCCGCTTTTCTGATCAATTAAACTTACAATCAAAAAAGTAATTTGTATAAATAAGTTCATGTTCAGAAGTAACGAAGCTACACCTATCTCAATCTGTAATCAGAACATGGAAATAAAGCCGTTTTCAGATTATTGGTGGGAAATTCAGTTAAAGATAGTTTCAGTATACAACACTCAACAATACATAAAACTTTCACCTGGTTTCGTGGTTGGATGTGGATGCTGTGCTCTCCATCTGCATTTGCACTGATGTACTGCATTAATTAGTAACAATGAGCTTGTGAACTGCACAATATTTACGTATTTAACTTATTAACTGTGAATTTTAATTATTGATTAACTGTGTTGAAAGAACTGTGATCATTTTTTGTTGTCCACGATTGTGTTAACGTTGATTACTACCACGTACAAATCAAATGCCAGAGGGCTTAGGGAGGCTGCTCCTAATTAGTAATTAGATGCAAAACCATTGAGAGAATAGAGGCCTGCTCAGATTATCAATGAAAACAAAATAGACCCGATAACGACAGACAGATAGCAGTAGTGTAGCAACAAATCAGTAATTAAATATGAATGTGATATTAGGACAGGAGATTTCACAAGTTCAGTAATCAAAGAGTCAGGTCTTGTCGCTGTAGCACAAATACAAAGTGATACAGATTTACCACCTTACACCAGCAGTGTCTAGCTTAGTAGGAAGTGTCACTTACAATTCACACAGTCAAATGTAGACTCTCCCTAGATCTGACAATGCAGAAAGGTACTGGCAGTAATGTCCATGTCTGCCACATGCAGTATTAGGCCTTTTGCTTTGTTTATGCTCATGGCATAACATAATTTCGCGTTGAATTGCACATGTTGAAAGCGAATTGGTAAAATGTTAGACATCAGTGGTATTCAGGGTAAAAAACCTTGCTTGCCTGCGCCATTATCCACCAAAATTCCCAGTTCTATGGCGTTACGTTAGAGAGAAGGAACTTTTCAGCCTCTGTGAATGAGAAGTGAGATAATGCATGCCACTCTCGATCAGAGTTAAGAAGTGCCTTACTTTCAGAAGGAGAACCACAGAGCAAGTTGAAGCATGATATTCTCAAGCCACAGCACCTCACGGTCTTCATTCGATTCTTGAGACCACATACTCCCCAGTCTATTAGCCATTCTGGTTCACTGAGAAATACTCGACTGCTTTTTGGGCATTTTATTCATAAGCAAAACGAAACCAAAGTGGAATGAGTAGACACCCAAATCGGAATGGAAACTTAATAACTTTTTTTCCTTGCACAGGATTTAAATAAAGCCACTCGAAAGAACGAAAGCAATCATTTTAAGTTGTTAATACACAAATCTGTACTTTCAATGTTATTTTGTATCAGTAAAGATACGATTGTCGTGCTTAACTCTGTCACAAACATTAATTCCTAAAAATACTTGTCGCTGAGGAGGGAAAAAAAACGCAATCTATTGGATTTTTAGTGTACTGCAAAAGTAGCAGCACCGTCTACTGGTTATTTAGTGCACTACACCATGATTAAGGTAACCATTCAAACTAGTAATCTGAGCACACATGTAAGAATTCAAGTTGCTATATCTCTTTTCTTCTGTGTCTGTATTTTGGTGAAATAAAGCCTGTAAGTTGTCCCAAGCTATGTATAAGTTACCTGTGGGAACCGTATGAAAGTTCGTCTAGTAGTTTTGGAGGTTAATGTGTTCAAACTGGCAACCTGTGGCTTTACAGGTATGAGCAGTCCACAGTGGCTCGCCTTCACGCACTCTTTTTAATATACCCGTGACTAAAGCCCTTGTGGCCTGTTATTTATTTTATATGTGAAATGTAAGGACTGCCTCTGTCTCTTTTGTTATTTAGTACCTACACTTTTTTATATGACAATGTCTTTTCCTATAAATTTGTAATTATGTTATAGGCCATTTTAATTGTTTTAATTCTGAAGAAGGCAAAGTGTTCAAAACCTGATCGGTAAGACTAAAAATAATAGTGACCGAGAGCTCATTTGTTTCAGTTTTAATTTAGAAACGGTCACTGAACCAAAAGAGGGGAACCTCCCCATCGCACTCCCCTCAGATTTAGTTGTAAGTTGGCACAATGGATAGGCCTTGAAAAACTGAACACAGATCAATCGAGAAAACAGGAAGAAGTTGTGTGGAACTATTAAAAAAATTAGTAAAATATACAAACTGAGTAGACCATGCGATGATAAGCAATATAAAGAACAATGGTAGTCAAGGAGCGCCATGGTCACGTGGTTAGCGAGAGCAGCTACGGAACGAAAGGTCCTAGGTTCAAGTCATTCCTCGAGTGAAAAATTTAATTTTTTATTTTCAGTTTATGTGACAAACTCTTATATTTTCATCACTTTTTTGGTAGCGATTATCACATCCATAAGAAAACCTAAATCGGGCAAGGTAGAAGATTCTTTTTACCCATCGCTAAGTGTACAAGTTAGGTGGGTCGAAAACATATTCCTGTCATGTGACGCTCATGCCGTCACCAGTGTCGTATAGAA
Source organism: Schistocerca cancellata (assembly GCF_023864275.1). NCBI lineage: Eukaryota > Metazoa > Arthropoda > Insecta > Orthoptera > Acrididae > Schistocerca > Schistocerca cancellata. The sequence continues at coordinate 848,232,856 of NC_064628.1, forward strand.
TATATCAGATGTGTTTTCCTGTGGACGAATCGGCTGACCTATGACCTTGCGATCAAATGTTTTCGGTTCCCATTGGAGAGGCACGTCTTTTCGCCTATTAATCGCACGGTTTTGCGGTGCGGTCGCAAAACACAGACACTAAACTTATTACAGTGAACAGAGACGTCAATGAGCGAACGGACAGATCATAACTTTGCGAAAATAAAGAAAGTAAAATTTTCAGTGGAGGGAATACTTGAACCAAGAACTTCTCGTTCTGCAGCTACTCACGCTAACCACGGGACCACGGAGCTCCTGAGTTTATATACTCCTTGATGTTGCATATCTTGCCCATGGACTACTCAGTTTGTATATTTTACTAATTTTTTTCATAGTTCCACACAACTTCTTCCTGCTTTCTCAATTGATCTGCGTTCAGTTTTTCAAGGCCTACCCACTGTGCCAACTTATAACTAAATCTGAGGGGGGTGCGATGGGGAGGTTCCCTTGTAAGTGTAACACTTCCCATTTCAGTGACCAGGTGGACATTACTGCGAAACGTCGTTGCAAACGGAACATTCATATGGGGGAAAAGAGTAGCATACCTTTAACGACCTTCGTCAACATTTCCATGAACCTCACATCACGCGATAGTGATATCGACCCTCTCTCCGATTGGAACAATTGCGACGAGATATGTATAGTCCGAATCACTGAAGTAACATGCACAGCCTGACCGCGGACGTAGCGCATGATCACGGTCTGTGCTCATTCGCTTGTGGGAGGTGTCACATGATGGTATTATCAAAAATATCAAAAAAGTACTTCGATTGTCTTAATCTAATGTGTATTTGTTTGCCGGCCGGAGTGGCCAAGCGGTTCTAGGCGCTACAGTCGCAGGTTCGAATCCTGCCTCGGGCATGGATGTGTGTGATGTCCTTAGGTTAGTTAGGTTTAAGTGCTTCTAAGTTCTAGGGGACTGAAATATGTCCCGTAGTGCTCAGAGCCATTAGAACCACTTTTTGTGTTTGTTTGAGAGAGTACCGTTTTGGAACAACTGTCAGCTCATTTCCATGTTTGCCCATTTCAGAGTCATCTATCATGAAACGAAAGAAATGTTTCATACAAAAATTACATTTTTTACACGGAGACTCCAAATCTGCAATAAAAAATAGGGTTTCCTACTTAGAATTTCTAAGTAACCCCTTCCTCGCGACCCTTGGGGGTGGTGCAGCGGGGTCCAGCGTTATGTTAATGGATGTCCCTCTTCGTTGTGAACAATGTTTATTACCACTTTTTCTTAATCCGGCGTGTATTTCGCCAAATATTCCGACAAACACTTTTAAATGCCTGCTTTGCTGTTGCTTACTTTTCTTATGACTAGCTGTTACTTTGCACACGCAACAGTTTTGCACGATGTACTACGATTTCCTTATTGAAACAATGTCTCTACTTGCCGTTTCACGAATATTTACTTAATATAATTACTTTATCAAAAGACTACTGCGTTGAAATACACTCCTGGAAATGGAAAAAAGAACACATTGACACCGGTGTGTCAGACCCACCATACTTGCTCCGGACACTGCGAGAGGGCTGTACAAGCAATGATCACACGCACGGCACAGCGGACACACCAGGAACCGCGGTGTTGGCCGTCGAATGGCGCTAGCTGCGCAGCATTTGTGCACCGCCGCCGTCAGTGTCAGCCAGTTTGCCGTGGCATACGGAGCTCCATCGCAGTCTTTAACACTGGTAGCATGCCGCGACAGCGTGGACGTGAACCGTATGTGCAGTTGACGGACTTTGAGCGAGGGCGTATAGTGGGCATGCGGGAGGCCGGGTGGACGTACCGCCGAATTGCTCAACACGTGGGGCGTGAGGTCTCCACAGTACATCGATGTTGTCGCCAGTGGTCGGTGGAAGGTGCACGTGCCCGTCGACCTGGGACCGGACCGCAGCGACGCACGGATGCACGCCAAGACCGTAGGATCCTACGCAGTGCCGTAGGGGACCGCACCGCCACTTCCCAGCAAATTAGGGACACTGTTGCTCCTGGGGTATCGGCGAGGACCATTCGCAACCGTCTCCATGAAGCTGGGCTACGGTCCCGCACACCGTTAGGCCGTCTTCCGCTCACGCCCCAACATCGTGCAGCCCGCCTCCAGTGGTGTCGCGACAGGCGTGAATGGAGGGACGAATGGAGACGTGTCGTCTTCAGCGATGAGAGTCGCTTCTGCCTTGGTGCCAATGATGGTCGTATGCGTGTTTGGCGCCATGCAGGTGAGCGCCACAATCAGGACTGCATACGACCGAGGCACACAGGGCCAACACCCGGCATCATGGTGTGGGGAGCGATCTCCTACACTGGCCGTACACCACTGGTGATCGTCGAGGGGACACTGAATAGTGCACGGTACATCCAAACCGTCATCGAACCCATCGTTCTACCATTCCTAGACCGGCAAGGGAACTTGCTGTTCCAACAGGACAATGCACGTCCGCATGTATCCCGTGCCACCCAACGTGCTCTAGAAGGTGTAAGTCAACTACCCTGGCCAGCAAGATCTCCGGATCTGTCCCCCATTGAGCATGTTTGGGACTGGATGAAGCGTCGTCTCACGCGGTCTGCACGTCCAGCACGAACGCTGGTCCAACTGAGGCGCCAGGTTGAAATGGCATGGCAAGCCGTTCCACAGGACTACATCCAGCATCTCTACGATCGTCTCCATGGGAGAATAGCAGCCTGCATTGCTGCGAAAGGTGGATATACACTGTACTAGTGCCAACATTGTGCATGCTCTGTTGCCTGTGTCTATGTACCTGTGGTTCTGTCAGTGTGATCATATGATGTATCTGACCTCAGGAATGTGTCAATAAAGTTTCCCCTTCCTGGGACGATGAATTCACGGTGTTCTTATTTCAAATTCCAGGAGTGTATTATGGCCTTTGTGCTGTCGTTGTACCAACAGTAGTGGAATTGGTATCTTTCGAATAAGGGAATAATTTTATTGTTTTTGTTGTTTCGTTATCACTTTCTTGTGGTAGGTTTGTCTTCAGTTACAGATACGGTTGCTCATCTGCTCTGGTAAACCGTACAGGTCCTGCGTTCCATACCAGTTACACATTTGGCGCAGTGATAAACTGGTTTGCTTCGAACCGCAGTAAACAATAGTTCACCATATTGTGTATGTATACGAAGTTTTTCTTCAGTTGATCATGTGTTCCGCTGTTAACGATCCGTTTGTTGTTCTTGAAGATAATCGTAACTAAACAGCCCTGTAATGTAGTGTTTCACACCTCTAGTGGTTCTTACGAATGACAAATTTAGTACAAACCACATAACAGATCAATTTAAACAACAGAGCAGCTTTACAGTGTCCTTGGAGTGTGGCTGTTGGTCTATGACAAAAATACGCAGTCGAGTAGCGACTGCGTGTGTTAGACTTTACCAGCACTGACAGCGGCTAAGCACCGTGGAGTTTCTTGCGGCACTTTATGCTCATCTCGCGCCGCAGAGGCGTCAGATTTACGACTTCCTGCTGCTGTGGGCGCGGCACTTAGAAGCCATCAAACTTTGAACTTCAGGCGCAACGGCGCCTCTACTTCCCACGTCACCACCGGACACTCGTCTCATAAACTTCTGCTGCTTATCGCACCGCCAACTTTTGTCAGAACGCCGCCTTGACGACGGACAGGTCACACATTGTTCATGTCACGTACGACGTTGCACCATTTCTTCTCATATATTCAGAAACGTCGCCTTGATGCTGTTTGCCTTGCAAACGAGAATATATAATCTCTTCCTGCAAACAGTTACCTTTTCTTTGCTTTTTTACCTACAAATGTTTAACAAAATCATATTTAAATAATTTCAATATTGATGTACATACAGCTGCTGTTAGTAACACTCAAAGAAACTGAGTACGTCCGTTTAACGAAACAATTAAATTGATCCATGAACGATTTTCATTCTGCAACTATGGTTAAAGTACTGATTACTTTGAAGTGCTATTGCAGTCAGTTATTCTATAATGAATTTTGAAACACTTTTATTCTCCATTAGCAGGTCCAGCAGGATCATATTCGGGTGGCGGTTACCTACAGGAACTATATGGTTTATACAAGATGCAGCTACTCGCTGAGATCGTAACGCTTAGTCATAATAGACGCTTAGTGAAAATAAACCAAATAGAAGATTTCAAAAAATTATTTGTCATAAACTACAAAAAGTAGAAGCGCAACTGCAACATATCTGGACGGAGTAAACCCATCAGTTCGCGGGACACATTAGTTAAGGTTGAAGTGGCACTGTACGAGTTTCGTGACGTCAGTTCCTGCTATTTCACATTCAGTAGTCATTTCGCCAAATGTGAAACATAAAAATGTTCTTCGATATTTCAGCAATGTACCATGTAAAGTAGAACCAGTTGGGACCAAGAACGCTCCCTACGTCACAAGCAGGAAGCAAGACGCCGTATTGTATTTGTCGTGTTCAATAGATACTTATAAGAGGTGCAATCAAGTTCTAAGGCCTCCGAATTTTTGCTAATTAACTACTCACCCGAAATCGATAAAACTGGTGTTACTTCTCGACGTAATCGCCCTGCAGACGTACACATTTTTCACAACGCTGACGCCATGATTCCATGGAAACGGCGAAGGCTTCTTTAGGAGTCTGTTTTGACCACTGGAAAATCGCTGAGGCAATAGCAGCACGGCTGGTGAATGTGCGGCCACGGAGAGTGTCTTTCATTGTAGGAAAAAGCCAAACGTCACTAGGAGCCAGGTCAGGTAAGTCGGGAGCATGAGGAATCACTTCAAAGTTGTTATCACGAAGAAACTGTTGCGTAACGTTAGCTCGATGTGCGGGTGCGTTGTCTTGGTGAAACAGTACACGCGCAGCCCTTCCCAGAAGTTTTTGTTGCAGTGCAGGAAGGAATTTGTTCTTCAAAACATTTTCGTAGGATGCACCTGTTACCGTAGTGCCCTTTGAAACGCAATGGGTGAGGATTACGCCCTCGCTGTCCCAGAACATGGACACCATCATTTTTTCAGCACTGGCGGTTACCCGAAATTATTTTGGTGGCGGTGAATCTGTGTGCTTCCATTGAGCTGACTGGAGCTTTGTTTCTGGATTGAAAAATGGCATCCACGTCTCATCCATTGTCACAACCGTCGAAAAGAAAGTCCCATTCATGCTGTTGTTGCGCGTCAACATTGCTCGGCAACATGCCACACGGGCAGCCATGTGGTCGTCCGTTACCATTCGTGCCACCCACCTGGATGACACTTTTCGCATTTTCAGGTCGTCCTGCAGGATTGTGTGCACAGAACCCACAGAAATGCCAACTCTGGAAGCGATCTGTTCAACAGTCATTCGGCGATCCCCCAAAACAATTCTCTCCACTTTCTCGACCATGTTGTCAGACCGGCTTGAGCGAGCCCGAGGTTGTTTCGGTTTGTTGTCACATGATGTTCTGCCTTCATTAAACTGTCACACCCACGAACGCACTTTCGTCACATCCATAACTCCATGTCTACTTCAACTGTCGATGAATTTCAATTGGTTTCACACCATGCAAATTCAGAAAATGAATGATTGCACGGTCTTCAAGTAAGGAAAACGTCGCCATTTTAAGTGTTTTAAACAGTTCTCATTCTCGTCGCTGGCGGTAAAATTCCATCTGCCGTACGGTGCTGCCATCTCTGGGACGTATTGACAATGAACGCGGCCTCATTTTAAAACAATGCGCATGTTTCTATCTCTTTCCAGTCCGGAGAAAAAAAATCGGAGGCCTTAGAACTTGAATGCACCTCGTAATCGGTGAATGATATATGCTGTTTCTAAGCACGAACACACTGAATGTAACGAGAACGATCGTTGTTGGTACGATTTTTTTGTAGTAAAATGGGAGGAAGCATGATATTGGAGGTTAATAAATTTTCCTTTTTACTTAATCTCATGTTATGACTCAAGTATTATGAGATGAAGCTCTTTTAAGGCAAAAATCTATGGAAGACTCATGAAGGAAACGTCGTTCTTGTTATACGACCTATTATACGAGTCGTAATTTGCTATAATTAAATTCCAGTTAATAACATGGTGGCGAGTCAAACCGTTTGAAGAGGGTAATCTACAATACGGTATCAACATTATCTGAATTTCAGCATAACATAGTTGGCTAAGGCGCCACGGTGCTAACCGGAGGATGCATAAGTGGAGGAATTGTGTCCTATTGCCTTCAATCTTTTTTTCAACACCGCTGTGGGAATTTTCTATGAAATTAATAGAAGTAATATCTGTATTTCTTTTACGCTGGGAGAAGTGGGCTGGTCCCGGCGGAGGTTCGAGTCCTCCCTCGGGCATGGGTGTGTGTGTTTGTCCTTAGGATAATTTAGGTTAAGTAGTGTGTACGCTTAGGGACTGATGACCTTAGCAGTTAAGTCCCATAAGATCTCAAACACGTTTGAACTTTTTTTTTTTTTTTTTTTTTTTTGGAGCAGCGTAATACGCCGCTCTGCAGCCTACAGATAAAGTTAAAGAAACATAATTAGGAGACATAACAATAAAAAGAGGTGATAAAGCGGTGACTGTTTAAAGCTGGTACATGGCGAAAATGTCGAGAAGAAAACTTAAAAAAAGAGGTCAGTGACGCTGATTAAAAACACTCAGAAAATTGACAGCCACGATTAGAAAACAGGGTGCCAGTTTGGTTTCTGTTCGGAGCAGTTTAAAACGGGACGCACTGTAGCAATGCAGGGGGTACCAAACTTGTCATTAAAGTCCCTAAATTACACAACTGACAGTATTTTTCAGTACAGGTATTCCGTACATTCCATGCATGTATCAATTCGTGATGTCATCGTCCAGACACGAGTTGATAGTAATCTGAATCCGTTTCAGCAAACTAATAATTTCTTTCATGGGATAAAATTTGATTGATTAGGAAATGCAAGTTCTTGAAGTTTATATAGAATAGGAAACGTTTAATTAGGAATTGTATGCCATAATTTATCTGTTTAATGTAAAGGTGTGTTGATTTCTGTATGCATGTAAAAAGTGTGAATTTATGTGCGGCTTTTACTCTTAGCCGATTTACCTCTTAGAATGCTAAAAGTGCATGTGTACAGTTTGCTGACCTGAGCTGTGGATTTCATTTTGTTATTTTGAGCCGAATGGAGACAAATACAGTTTCATTTAGACTTTACGTGAGATAGACACATCACGTTATTACAAAACGTCGTTTAGCCCACTAGGGAACATTGAAACCTGCGCTCTCGATCTGAAACATGTTACACGCTAGCGGGTGATTGAGCTTTCCATTAAATCGCGTATAATAATTGCAAACGTGCTTGTACTTAATGCACGAAGTTTGAACTTACTTTTCGAGACAAATACTAGATTTTCATAAAAACAAACCGAAAATTTATTCAAATTATCGACGTTGTGATCTAATTGGGACACTTATCACCTTGTTGATCACGTTGCTTGGCAAAACTGTAATGAAAATCAATTCATTCATTACAACGATTTGCGACATAATAAGTCCCATTACGCATAAAAGCAGTTACACGGAATTTGCTGATCGAATGAGAATATAAAATTATACTTTTCCAGAAATTCCAATAAACCAACGATTTCAAAAGTTAAATTAACAACTGTTCTGTAACTTCATTGATATTGTATTTCACTGACGAACACTATTCTTATTGATAAATTAACATAAACTGCAAGTAGATTTTGAATACTCATCAACACTGCGAAACAGCAGTTCGCATCACAACCAGTAATAAATGGCAATATAACTGAACGGGCATTACTTCATTAAAACAGAGCAATCATCTTCAAATTATATGATAAACTGAACCAGGTGGAATTAAAAATTCTTGTGGAAGTGTAATAAAGTTTACCTGAACACTTCTATCATACATTATTATTTCACAGCAACTGTACAGATTATTAAACTTCCTGGCAGATTAAAACTGCGTGCCCGACCGAGACTCGAACTCGGGATCTTTGCCTTTCGCGGGCAAGTGCTCTACCAACTGAGCTACCGAAGCACGACTCACGCCCGATACTCACAGCTTTACTTCTGCCAGTACCTCGTCTCCTACCTTCCAAACTTTACAGAAGCTCGCAGGAGAGAAATCTCATTCTGGAAACATCCCCCAGGCTGTGGCTAAGCCATGTCTCCGCAATATCCTTTCTTTCAGGAGTGCTAGTTCTGCAAGGTTCGCAGGAGAGCTTCTGTAAAGTTTGGAAGGTAGGAGACGAGGTACTGGCAGAAGTAAAGCTGTGAGTACCGGGCATGAGTCGTGCTTCGGTAGCTCAGTTGGTAGAGCACTTGCCCGCGAAAGGCAAAGGTCCCGAGTTCGAGTCTCGGTCGGGCACACAGTTTTAATCTGCCAGGAAGTTTCATATCAGCACACACTCCGCTGCAGAGTGAAAATCTCATTCTGGGTACAGATTATTAATCGGAAACGAATTCACCCACAAGAGATTGTCCCTCACACTGCTAAACTTTTATCGTGACTCTTCACAAGAGATCTCAAAAAGGCTGGATCAAGAAACAAAAGAAGAGACATCGGTATAGCACAACTCTGAACACTCACGGAAAACACTGCGCAATAGAGAACGAAGGCATTGACGTATGGGTGGGGGGGGGGGTGGGGGGAGTACCCAGACAGAGGAGGGAAGGGCGAAAGGGAGGAGCTGATGGAGGGAGGGAACACAGAAAATGGGGGGAGCAGGGTGGATGCGAGAAAGGAGTGGGGAAGACAGTGAAGGTGAAAAAAGACTTGGGAGGAGGGAATGGAGTCGAGTGGTTAGGTGGGGAAAAAACAAGATGGAAGGGGAGGGGGCGTACAGGGAGCCCAGGAAGGATGGAGAATATAATTCATAGGAGGGATAAATGGAGAGAGGGCATCTGGTAGGGGGAGTTGAAGGAAGCCACCTCATGAAAGAAGATGGTGTAGAGGTGAAGGGTAGGGGGGACATAGCAGTGAAGGCACGGCAGTGGGCTGGGTGTTGGAGAGGAGAGGAGCAACCAGAGGATGAGGGGGATCAAGTTGGCAGGAGGTGTAGAGGATGTGGACATGTTTGAGGAAAAGGAGCAGATGGGGGAAATAAATCAGGTCATAGTGGATCCACTTGGGGGATTGAAGGCATACACAGAAGGCTAGGTGGACTGCACAGCACTCGAGGATCTGGAGGGACTTACAGAATTTGGAGGAGGGGTCAGATATCAAGGTGGGATAGATTAAGGATTCGTAGGTGTGGAGGATGGTAGAGGGCTGCAACCCCTATGTTCGGCCAGAGAGTAGTTTAAGGAGACAGAGGCGATTGTGGGCTTTTGATTGGATAGAGTGGAGATGAGGGATCCAGGGGAGGTGACGGTCAATGGTGAGTCAAGGTAGTTGAAAGTGGGGGATAGGCAGACAGGATAAGCGCAGATGGTAAGGGAAATATCAAGGAGCCGGAAGAAGCGAGTGGTACGACCTACGATGATTGCCTGGGTCTCAGAAGGAATGATTTTGAGGAGCCACTGGTTACACCATGTGGCAAAAAGGGGAAGGTGATTCTGGAGAAGGCGTTGGGACTGTTGAAGGGTAGGAGCGAGGCCAAGGAAGGCGGTATCATCGGCATACTGTAGGAGGTGGACAAGAGGGAGGTGCTGGGGCATATCTGCCATGTACAGGAGATAGAGGAGAGGGGAGAGGACAGAGCCCTGGGGCACACCCACAGAGGCATAAAAGGTGCGGGAATCGGCATTATGGGTGGTACCTTAGGGGAGCAGCGGGAGAGGAAGGACACAATCAGACAGACATAGTTGATAGGAAGGGTGTAGGTCCGGAGTTTAAACAGGAGACTGGGATGCCATACATGTTCGTAGGCCTTTTCGAGGTCTAGGGAGATAAAAATGGCGGAGGGACGGGAGTTAAGCTGGAGAGAGAGGAGATGAGTGAGGCATAGAAGTTGGTCATCAGCAGAGAAGGAAAGTCGAAATCCGCATTGGGTTTGAGGAGTTGGTGGTGTCAGTGGAGGTGGTGATGGATGTGCAGGGTAAGCTAGCTGAACACTGAGATGAGAATATAGGGCGATAGGGAGAGTCATCAGATGGAGGCTTGTTAGTTTTGGAGAACATCAGGATACAGGAAGTTTTCCACAGACTGGGGTAGAAGCCAGTGGCAAGGATTACGCAGTAGAGGGCGGCAAGGACTTTAAGGAAGGAGGGAGGCAGTGTTTGAGATGGCTGAAAGTAACGCCGTCGTGACCAGGAGTGGTGTTACGTTTAGTGCGGAGTGTGAGGCTGATGCGCTATGTGTAGTGATGGGAGGGGGGGGGGTGTTAAGTCCAGATGGTGGTGTGTGGCCCAAGTACTGGAAGCTAGGAGCAAGGGGAGGGGTGAAGGTATCTGTAAGTTCGTTGACGTCGGAGAAGAGGGAATAATCAAATTTGCGATCATCTGGAATGGAAATTACTTCAAATAGGTGGGAGGCAAAGTGGTTGGCCGTACAGAGGTTTTCAGGAAAAGGATGGTCATCAAGGAGGAGAGGATACAGCGGGGTACGATGGTTCCCAGTAAGGCGATGGAAAGCAGACCTATAGTTGGAAGTAATTTCTGTAGCATTTGATTTTATGTAAATTTAAGAGCGACCTCTGACAGGAGTTAGATTGGTTGATTCGGTGACCTTATTGCGCGGATATGTAAGAGACATTTTTTTCTTACTACATGTTCACAAATATTGAAGTTTTTATTTACGTATATGATAGACAAAACAACATGACTAGCATATGGTCATGAAAGGAAATGTGTGTCTTAATAGAACTAAAGTAGGAATTGCACGGGCGCCCATTTTTGGGAGCAAACTGTATGGTTTGCAAGCCAAATAAAGATTTCAACGGCCGCGAGAGAGCGCTGAGAGCGCAATATCATGTTAACCATCTAGTGCCGTTTGCCGATGGCGATGTGTCTCGTGAGGTGGGATATCCTGTATGCATGCACGACAACGTCAGCTGCTTCGTCCAGTGTGCCAACGGCTTAATGTTCAAGTTACAAGGTTCAAATGATTATGTCCATTATAATTATCCGGGCTGTTATGCCGTGGTCGGTTGATGAATTCTGTGGTGATTCCCAACGTTTCGTCTCCGACTGCGGGAGACATCTTCAAGGGGGTCCGTAGCTTGATGGAAGGTCCAACACAGTGTGTGTGTTGGACCTTCCATCAAGCTACGGACCCCCTTGAAGATGTCTCCCGCAGTCGGAGACGAAACGTTGGGAATCACCACAGAATTCATCAACTGACCACAGCATAACAGCCCGGATAATTATAATGGACATGATATTTCCGGCCGTGAAAGTTTACATTTTAGTATCAAATGATTATGCACACAATGTGAGCACCGTATGCTACACGTTAAACTTCGAAACTGTAACTCATTTATTACCACACACGAATGAATTGGTCTCTTGTTATCAAACTGACCGGTCCAACAATTCGATGAAGGCAAAAGAGGGACAAAAGTGATATATCCCACGCTGCCGCTGACAACATCGACTACCAGCAATACACGACAGATCGTTGTGTTGCCGTAGTTCCAGCCACCACTGATGACACAACCTCGGCAGGACTGAACAACAACAACATTTTTCTTGACCACGTCATGCATCATACTCTCCAGAGAACCTCAGGCTGAAGACACGGGTAGCGGTGGCGCCCAATTCGCCAACAAGCGTCGCTTGTATCACCCTTAGGGGTGCTACATTTGTAGGCAATCCGCGTGTCTACCGGTTACGTGTTCACCAAGTACTGAACTGGTATCTATCTGAGAGGAATCTATTTAAGACGGCATCTAGCCGCTAATAGGCAGTTCATTTCGCCAAACAGTGATGTTGCAGAGACAAATCAACATCTATACCTCCCGGAGATACTGATACAGTGGCAGCACCACCACTGAAGATAATCCACAGACGCCACAACTAGGGGTCAACCACCACCAAAGGAACCTTTGCCTCTTCGACATTGCACTCCCGCCTATTTCGAGATTTTTTGGAAGTATCTTCAATGTTAGAGGTCTGTCTAGGCTTAAAATTGCTCTCATAAACTCACAGAACTGATTAAAGTCTGAACCAGACATATAGTTCTTCAAGTACTGTTGTTATCAGTCACGAACAAAATGTGAGCTATTAATTTTTTTATATGGGGTAAAGAAGATCGTTAATTTTTGTGTTGTGAGTTTCCTTATTTTTCGTTCTATTGGACCTTGGTTGTTAATCATTTCATTTTCATTGTGTGAACGAGAAAATCTTTCGTTTATCACTATCGAATTTTATGTAGAGTTTTGAGCTCAGATAACGACCTAAAATTCCAGTGACGCTGTTAATATGTTCCGTTCATTAATGACAACGAAGTTGAAAGGACTACAACTTACATTCTCCAACACTTTCCTCACTCTACTGGCATTGAGTCATACTAATGCCATGCCTCATAACAATGTGTTATCACTGCAGTATGGCGACACAGCAACCAGACTTGGTGATACAGCTGTTGCTTTCCGTTCAGCAACTTCAACAAAAACAAGAAATTTTTCTTAAATGACTTACAAACTTGTGTGATTGGAATGATCTAATCACAGAAGTTCATAAATCACTGCTATCGTTAATATCACTGCTCGTCTTCCAGTGCTGCTCTTCTCGAGCAGCCGAAGCTAGGCGGAGCGTCGCTTTTATTCTCTTCACGCAGCGGCCGCTCCTTTCGTGGTGTCGTCTTAGTCGAGTGCTGTTGGCTGACGTTGTCTCTCAGCCCTCTCCGCTGTATCGTTCTAGATCTTCGTGCCGTCGCATGTCGGAGCGAAGATTTTATGGAAAACACGGGACAGGATTGTAGGACATCTGTCAAAACATCAGAGAATAACTTCCATGGTACTAACCTAGAAAATAACTTACGATGTAAATTGCATGTGGTGCCCTGAGATGAAGAGGTTGACACAAGAGAAGAATCCGTGGTGGGCTCCTTCAGCCATTGAGAATATTGATGACTAATAGAAGGAAAAGAAAGCCTCTCAAATTCTTGAGCTAATCAATCCAAAATGTAAACCGCCTTACGAGACCATACAGAAGACCGTGCTGTCCTTCATCCTTATTGACATTTGAGTGGCAACAAATTCTCGGTGCTGAAGTGCAGAATCAATATTTCGCAACGTCTTCCACGATATTTGAGACAATGCGCTTCAGTCACCACAGGCGCATTATCTGCCCTCTGGGTACAACAAATTTCTACATTTCCTCAACAAAGTTCCCTGTCACTGCTGTTTAAAACTATTCCACTACTGAGCTGCAACATTTCTGGCAACCAGTCCCTTTCAGGTCATGTTGACTTACTCATATCGATTCATTTCTGTATCTCTCACAAATTCGCTCACCAATGGAAGCCTCATGGACTCCACAACTCCTTTCAGTAGTGGCATAACTCCATTATCCGCTTAATTACCTGACTGACCGTGCTGAAGGAATTTCGACTACAGGAAACACTCCTCTGATAGCATGAGCACCACTCCATCCGTCAGCAAATGAAGCTCCAGCCACTTCTCTGACCAAATTGTTAAACGTGTGAGGTACTGCCTTTCAGAGTATTGATCAAGCCAACCCCGAGTGTCACCGTTAATCTCCCAGCCTCCCTTCCCGACGTTAATTTCCGTGTTAAGTGGTGACCATATTGAAGCTGTGGAGGAAATTTCTTTGATAGTTATGCCCATGCCTCTCACCACATCAACAGCATGCGACCATGTACCTTCCCTCACTCTGTCAATGAGAGTGATGTAGATGTCTCCCAAGTTGATCATACCAATTCAGGTAGTCTTACATTCACCTTAGTAGCTGTATTGTCAACTCTGCAGATTATTAATCAAAGGAATCCAGGTTTGACTCTCAGCCGGATCACAAACTATTTCTGCTCGGGGACAATCTGTTCTGTTGTCCCCATCATTTTTGAAGCATTATAAGACTTAATACCGGTGGGGAGCCGCCACATGACAGTCTTATGTGAGGACCTGTCCTACTGGCATCCCACACCAAATTTGATGCAACTTTTCTCCTTGCAAGGTCTCTGTAAGCTCCAGCTGTAGATATGCCTGCCAGAGACCTGTTGTTGCTGGTTTTGTTATGCACCATTCTTCAGGGTCACTCATGCTATTTCTATCACGTGTCTTTCCTCTTGGAATGAGAACATGTCTTATGCTTTCTCCTTATTTTCAGAAAGACGACTCTGCACGACACAGCACGCTGGCCTATGGTACACACCCTAGTGCACACCTGTGTATTCTAGACGTCATGATTCCTCAGTCACATGGCAACACTGCTTTCCACAGGGACCTCTCTCCCTTCGGGAAACGGCTGCCATTGGGCACAAGCAGTCCGCTATAAGGAGAAACACCGGCTCTGCATCTTTCCAACACAGAAACCATCACACAAAATGCTGACCACTGCCGGGACTTGCTTCTAGAGTCTATCAGTCTTCTCATGATGGATATGCATCCTTCTCCTCAGCTCTACTCCCGACAGGACACATCTGAGCTAGCTCCAGTTCTCGCAGGGCTTCTCCATTACATCACTGGGAAGGCTGTTCAGGAGAGGACCTAGGGTTCAAGACTCCAGGGACATGGATGCAGCCAGCTAGGGCATCTACAATTGCCTAGCGGTACTTTCTCACTATGCAGGCCAAAGAAGGAAAAAGGTTTTTGCAGAAAATACCTAATGCTTACGGTTTTCATGGTGGGAAATCCCAATATGATACTTAAAAAACTGTATTACTCACCATTTCTTCACATTTTACAGTTAAATTTACTAAATTTAGCCATTTTTAAATAACTTAACAGCTTTAATAAGGTTAAAAGACTTTAAAAAGGAGGTGTAATGAAATTATATGACGTAGGTAGCACTGCTGAAAAACATTTGCTGGCAAAAAAAGGTCGATTCAATTTTTTTGTGGACAGATGGTATTTTGTTTATTGCCAACCTAACCTCACTTTCTGGTTCCTGTACATGTGCTCAGTACAATGCCTAATCAAGGTTGTAAAAACTCTGCTGACAGTTTTTGTTATATTAGTGGCGAATTTGTGTTTAAAAAACACCTAAGAGACATTACAGACCTTGTGAAAAAGGTTATCTATCATACTTTGGATCTAAATTTGGTGATAAAGATAAATCTTGTTATGTTATGTGTGTGTCAAAGATCTGAGAAAATGGTCCAAAAAGGAGAAAAAAGCCTTTAGATTTGCTGTTCCGATGATATGGAGGCAGACAAGAAAACATTCCGATAATTCCTACTTTTGCAGTGTTGATATTACTAGTTATAATTCGAAAAACAAGAAGGTAATAACCTACCCTAACCTTCCGTCCGTCATCCGAACAGCAGGGCATGGTGTAGATTTTCTGGTTGCTGAACCACCAGACGATTTAAATTCTATTGTGATGTACAATCTGATTTAGATGAGCCAGATGATAATAAATTCCATTCTAATTCTGAAAATCTAGAGCCCAAAATTGTTAACTCAGACCGAGCTTAATGATATGGTCAGGAATCTGGGCTAAACGAAAGAAAAAGCTGAATTTCCTGGTTCTACATTATAAGAAAAGAACTTATTGGCTGTTGGAACCAGCAATTATATGTACAGAAAGAGAGAGCAGCAATTTTCCGCGTTTTTTCTACAAGATGGTGATTTAGTGGATTGCTCAGACATTCCCAGTCTGATGAATGAGTTTGGTGTTGAATACAAAAAGGAAGGCTGGAGGTTGTTTATTGATTCATCCAAAACTAATTTAATGGCCGTTTTATTACACAATGGTAACATGTATGCATGTATACCTGTTGCACATTTTATACATATGAAAGAAAGCTATGAAAACCTAGAACTAGTGCTAAACAAAATAGTCTACTCTGTTCATGGTTGGATGATATGTGACGATCTGAAAGCAACATGCATACTCCTTGGTCAGCAAGGTGGCTTCACTAAATTTCCATGTTTCTTGTGGGAATGGGACAGTAGCGCAAGGGATCAACACTGGTGCAGAAATAATGGGCCTGTGAGGGAGTTTTTAAAACATGGTGAGAAGAACATTGTAGATCCAAGAAATGTGCGCCTACCACCCCTACGTATAAAGTTAGGCATAATGAATCAGTTTGTAAAGGCTTTTCCCAAAGCTGGACCATGTTTTATGTATCTCTGCCTAAAGTTTTCACACCTTTGAGAAGCTAAATTAAAAAAAAAAGACGACGTCTTTCTTGGACCTGACGGAATAAAATTGATGTTTGATGTTATACTTGAATCCACAATGACCTTAAATGAGAAAGAAGCATGGGTATCATTCAAGCAATTTGTTACAAAGTTCTTAGGACATTAAACAGACTCAGAATATGTTTCTATTATAGCTACAATGTTAAAGAAGTTTAAAACTTTAGGATGTTTAATGAGCCTGAAAGTTCACTTTGGGAACATCCACCTTGATTACTTTCCAGACAATATGGGAGATGTTAGTGAGGAGCAAGGAGAGCGTTTTCACCAGGATATTAAAGTGATGGAAAACCGCTACCAAGGCCGCTGGAACACCAACATGATGGGGGTCTATTGTTGGTCACTTGACAGAGAAGTTCAGCAAGCGACTCGTCGTGGAAAAAGCTACACAAGAAGCTTCAAACAGAAAAGAGAAAGAAGATACAAACCAATTCCAGCGGTCAAGTGAAACCTCTATTAACATACATCATTGTTTCAAGTAGCTTACTGTAAACACAAACCATACTTATGTTGTAACAAAGCTTTTCAATAATTTCCCCATTTACCGTATAGTATAGGACTTTTATACTATATAATAAAAAGCATATTTCTCCAAAGCTCTGGGTGATACAAAAAAACGAGGCTAGATTTGGATTCAGTTCATAAAAATCCATAAAGATCAACTATCAAAGTAGAAAAGTTTTAAAAAAAATTTCGTTTACCTGTGTTACGTATATCTGGTCGGCACCATCATCTCCAACACCTGGATGGGTGCTTCATCTCTTCTTTTGGAGGGTGGGGTGGAGAGGAGGTTATGGGATCTTTGTCTTACACCGAGATAGCTCCACCATCTTTCTCCTAGAGAGGTGGGTGTATGTGCCAAGGTGTCGCCTCCAGCATCGCCTGTCATCAATACAAGCAAGAGCAGCGTTTTTTCGATGCTCCAGGCATTTCTGATGACACGACCTCGGTATGGGTGCATGAAAATAACATTTCGGCCATCCATAACACACTAGTTGTTGCCAACAGGAACTTCAGCAGACGAAACTGGAAGGGGTGGCATCCGCTTTGTCAACAGGCTGGGCTTGTAACGCACCAGCGGGTGTGATGTCCGTGGGGAACACTTCTTCTCTGCCAACCACTTGCCGACGAAGCACTGAACTGTTATCTGTCTACGGTGAGTGTATTTAAGACGAGACCTGTCCGCTAGTACACGGTTCATTTCGTTGAGTCCAGTAGTTCTGCTGCAGAGACAAATCAGAATTCACACATCTCAGCGACCAAGGTCCAGAATAGCACCAACCTCTAAGGTATCCCACAGCAACCATAACGAGCAGGAATCCATCGCCAACAGAGCCTTCCACTTTTCGACGTTGGGCTCCCATGGAATCACGATTAACCGTTCTGACTGATAGTAACTATCTTTATTGACTCACGTCTGTTTCGACTTACATTAATAAACTAACAATAGTGATAAAAGACAAATGCAATCATATTTCTTTAAGTGGTATTAATGTCTGTCGCAAATTACATGAGACGGTTGTTCAATATTTAAGTCATATCAGGAAATTCGTTAATTTCTGTTTTGTCAGTTTTCTTCCTTTGTGTCCCAGTGGATAACGACTGCGAATCATTAGTAACTTGACTTTTGTTTTATAACTGCCCAAGATAATGAAGTTGTGAACTCAAAAAAGACTTAAAGCCCACGGTAGACTATTTGCCCTACACAAATAAAAATCACATGCCATAGTGTCTAATGCCCTTGAAGGCCTATGACGATGAGCTTGATTTTCTTCTGCTCCTCTTCCAATCTAACCCGTCTCTGATGACCTCGATGTTGACGACACGCTAAACCCTAATACTCCCTCTTTCCAGTTTCCAATCTGAAGTCCTTGAAAGATGTTACTGAGTTACGTAAGACATGGTTAGAAAAGTAAGCCGCAGCGCCCGCTTCCCTGAACAAGAAGATACGTGAATTACTTTGTAGTTGTCGAAACATTCAGTTTCCGATCATGTCAGGACTAAACAGTCCTGTGACATTCTTGTGTATAAAATGAGTAGCCCAAAAACTTCGCCACAGAAGCAGCACCGAAGTCGGTTATATATAGCGTTGCTCTTGTTGAGCAGCTACCCAAGGATATTCACTGTACCATAGTCTAACAGTAAGGCTGTTAACTGTACCAGAATGGAGTAAATTTGATTCAAAGAAATAGCAGATTGCTGAAAAAATTGCTCTCATCCATGTCCTTTGCAATTAAGTCCAAATTTTGTACATTTTGGTGCGGTCATCAGGATGCAATGCTTGCAATAACTCTAATACACACTTCAAAAAATGTTTGGTATCACCTAGGTTCTCAGAGTTCCGGAACTTGTACAGAAAATTGGAATAGAGATCAACATAAACATAGTTTCCGCCCTTTTTATTGCTCATGAAAACCATATATTACATGTTGTTCCACCATACACCGAGACCTTCATAGGTGGTGCTCCAGACTGCTGTACACACCGGTACCTCTAATACCCGATAGCATATCCTCTTGAATTGATGCATTCCTTTATTCGTCATGGCATACTATCCACAAGTTCATCAAGCCACTGTTGGTCCAGACTGTCTCACACCTCAACGGCGATTGGGCGTAGGTCCTTCAGAGTGGTTGGTGGGTCACGTCACCCATAAACAGCCGTTTTCAATCTATCCCAGGCATGTTCGATAGGTTTCATATCTGGAGAACATGCTAGCCACTTTAGTCGAGCAAAGTCGTTAACCTGAAAGAAGCCATTCACCAGTTGTGCACGATGGGGGCGCGAACTGTTGTTCATGAATACGAATGCCTCGCCAGTATGCTGCCGATATGGTTGCACTATCGGCCGGAGGATGGCGTTCACGTATCGTACAGCCGTTACGGCGACTTCCACGACCACCCGCTGCGTACTTCGGCCCCTCATAATGCCACCAAAAAAGATCAGGGACCTTCCACCTTGGTGCACTCTCTGGACAATGTGCCTAAGACTTTTCAGTCTGACCGGGTTGCCTCCAAACACGTTTCCGACAATTGTCCGGTTGAAGGCGTATGCGATACTCATCGGTGAACAGAAAGTGGTGCCGATCCAGAGCGGTCCATTCGGCATGTTGTTGGGCCCATTTGTACCGCGTTGCATAGTATCGTGGCTGCAAAGAAGGGGCTCGCCGTGGATATCTGGAGTGAAGTTGCGCATCGTGCAGCGTTTCGCGCACATTTTGAGCCGTAACACGACGTCCTGTGGCTGCACAAAAAGCATTATTCAACATGGCGGCGTCAGTGTTCCTTCGAGCCATAATCCGTAGGTTGCGGTCATCCACTTGGGTGGCCTGAGCGAGGCATGTCATAGACAGTTCCTGTCTCTATTTCCTCCATGTCCGAACAACATCGCTTTGGTTCACCTCGAAACTCCTCGATACTTTCTTTGTTGAGAGCCCTACCTGGCACAAAGCAAAAATGTGGACGCGATGGAACAACAGTGTTGACCGTCTAGGCATGGTTGAACTACAGACAACACGAGCCGTTTACCTCCTTCCTGGTGGAATGACTGGATCTGATCTGCTGTCGGACCCCTTCCGTCAAATAGGTGCTGCTCACGCATGGTTGTGTACATCCTTGGTCGGGTTTAGCGGCATCTCTGAACAGTCAAAGGGACTGTGTCTGTGATACAATACCCACAGTCTGCGTCTATCTTCAGGAGTTCTGGGAGCCGGGGTGATGCAAAACTGTTTTTTGTTGTGTGTATGTACAGCTGCTTATGTGGACAGAGCTTCAAAACCCGCCATGCGGTTAGATTGGTTTCAAAGTCACTGCTTACTAATGTTGTGGATTTCCTAGGGTTGACTCCGTAAACCTTAAAGATCCTCTCTTGCACCTTCCTCTGACATGCGTTGACGACGCGTGCCCTTCGTTTTGCAGATGCAGCCGTATTTTGGAAGCCACTCACGTACTGATTCTTCTGACTAATGTCTTAAACTTCAGCCTACTCTTCATCACTACTAGATTGTCATCTGTGTCTATATCTGCTCCTCGGTACGCCTTACAGTCCAGTATCCGATTTTGGAATCTCCGTCTGACCATGATGTAACCTAACTGAAATCTTCCCGTAACACCCGGCCTTTTCCAAGTGTACCTCCTCTTGTGATTCTTGAACAGAGCATTCGCTATTACTAGCTGAAACTTGTTACACAACTCAATTAGTTTTTCTCATCTGTCGTTCCACGTCCCAACTGCGACGATTATACTTAACAGCTGTTTCGTTTTACCTTTAAATCTAAAGGGGGTGGAAGTGCTGACCCAATAAAGTGAACATTTCAGTTCCGATAGGTTTATTAATTCCCCAAAATGATTCAGCAAGCGCCACTGGAGCAAGATTTTGTTAGATACATTCATTACATAAAATCATAAGTCAATAAAACATTTCCCAGTCAGGCGAAATATTTAGGAAGCTCATTAAATAAGATCATAACCAGGTTAAAGAGTTATTAGCCCAGAATCTCCCACCAAAATTGACAAAAGCCACTAAGGCTGTATTTAACCATAACTTTACTAAAACTCTAGTTAAGACACATTGTGTAAAACCCTTTTCATTTCCAGGCTATACTTGTAAAGTAACAGTCGACACAGTGCCCCAGATTTACAGAAACACTCAACACATACATATATTAAACGTAACTTGTTAATCTTCCAGAGCGAGCAACCTGTGAGAGGAACCTTTATGGCAGCCAGCCAACCAACCCACTCGCGCGCCTCCGCGTAACGTTTCCAAGCGTTGGTTCCTCTCGTCCACTCCCGGTCGGCGCTCCCTTATACCTCCAGCCGGCCCAAGCCCAAAGACAACTCTGCACTAAGAAATCTATCGTACTCATGTCAGAGATAGAACTGGCACCAGTCCCGTCACGACTCACCAACCCATATTCTCCTGTAACCTTTTCTTCTACTCGTTCCCCTACAACTGCAGTCCTGTCTACATCTACCTCTACATTTATACTTCGCAAGCCACACAACGGTGTGTGGCGGAGGACACTTTACGTGCCACTGTCATTACCTCCCTTTCCTGTTCCAGTCGCGTATGGTTCGCGGGAAGAACGACGGCCGGGAAACCCCCGTGCGCGCTCGAATCTCTCTAATTTTACATTCGTGATCTCCTCGGGAGGTATAAGTAGGGGGAAGTAATATATTCGATACCTCATCCAGAAACGCACCCTCTCGAAACCTGGACAGCAAGCTACACCGCGATGCAGAGCACCTTTCTTGCAGAGTCTGCCACTTGAGTTTGATAAACATCTCCGTAACGCTATCACGCTTACCAAATAACCCTGTGACGAAACGCTCCGCTCTTCGTTGGATCTTCTCTACCTCCTGCGTCAACCCGACCTGATACGGATCCCACATTGATGAGCAATACTCAAGTATAGGTCGAACGAGTGTTTTGTAAGCCACCAACTTCTTTTTTGATGGACTACATTTTCTAAGGACTCTCCCAATGAATCTCAACCTGGTACCCACCTTACTAACAATTAATTTTATATGATCATTCCACTTCAAATCATTCGGCACGCATACTCCCAGATATTTTACAGAAGTAACTGCTACCAGTATTTGTTCCGCTATCATATAATCATGCAATAAAGTATCCTTCTTTTTATGTATTCGCAATACATTACATTTGTCTATGTTAAGGGTCAGTTGCCACTCCCTGCACCAAGTGCCTATCCGCTGCAGAACTTCCTGCATTTCGCTGCAATTTTCTAATGCTGCAACTTCTCTGTATACTACAGCATCATCCGCGAAAAGCCACATGGAACTTCCGACACTATCTACTAGGTCATTAATATATATATTGTGAAAAGCAATGGTCCTATAACACTCCCCTGTGGCACGCCAGAGGTTAGTTTAACGTCTGTAGACGTCTCTCCATTGAGAACAACATGCTGTGTTCTGTTTGCTAAAAACTCTTCAATCGAGCCACACAGCTGGTCTGATATTCCATAGGCTCTTACATTGTTTATCAGGCGACAATGCGGAACTGTATCGAACGCCTTCCGGAAGTCAAGGAAAATAGCATCTACCTGAGAGCCTGTATCTAATACACTCCTGGAAATTGAAATAAGAACACCGTGAATTCATTGTCCCAGGAAGGGGAAACTTTATTGACACATTCCCGGGGTCAGATACATCACATGATCACACTGACAGAACCACAGGCACATAGACACAGGCAACAGAGCATGCACCATGTCGGCACTAGTACAGTGTATATCCACCTTTCGCAGCAATGCAGGCTGCTATTCTCCCATGGAGACGATCGTAGAGATGCTGGATGTAGTCCTGTGGAACGGCTTGCCATGCCATTTCCACCTGGCGCCTCAGTTGGACCAGCGTTCGTGCTGGACGTGCAGACCGCGTGAGACGACGCTTCATCCAGTCCCAAACATGCTCAATGGGGGACAGATCCGGAGATCTTGCTGGCCAGGGTAGTTGACTTACACCTTCTAGAGCACGTTGGGTGGCACGGGATACATGCGGACGTGCATTGTCCTGTTGGAACAGCAAGTTCCCTTGCCGGTCTAGGAATGGTAGAACGATGGGTTCGATGACGGTTTGGATGTACCGTGCACTATTCAGTGTCCCCTCGACGATCACCAGTGGTGTACGGCCAGTGTAGGAGATCGCTCCCCACACCATGAAGCCGGGTGTTGGCCCTGTGTGCCTCGGTCGTATGCAGTCCTGATTGTGGCGCTCACCTGCACGGCGCCAAACACGCATACGACCATCATTGGCACCAAGGCAGAAGCGACTCTCATCGCTGAAGACGACGTCTCCATTCGTCCCTCCATTCGCGCCTGTCGCGACACCACTGGAGGCGGGCTGCACGATGTTGGGGCGTGAGCGGAAGATGGCCTAACGGTGTGCGGGACCGTAGCACAGCTTCATGGAGACGGTTGCGAATGGTCCTCGCCGATACCCCAGGAGCAACAGTGTCCCTAATTTGCTGGGAAGTGGCGGTGCGGTCCCCTACGGCACTGCGTAGGATCCTACGGTCCTGGCGTGCATCCGTGCGTCGCTGCGGTCCGGTCCCAGGTCGACGGGCACGTGCACCTTCCGCCGACCACTGGCGACTACTTCGATGTACTGTGGAGACCTCACGCCCCACGTGTTGAGCAATTCGGCGGTACGTCCACCCGGCCTCCCGCATGCCCACTATACGCCCTCGCTCAAAGTCCGTCAACTGCACATACGGTTCACGTCCACGCTGTCGCGGCATGCTACCAGTGTTAAAGACTGCGATGGAGCTCCGTATGCCACGGCAAACTGGCTGACACTGACGGCGGCGGTGCACAAATGCTGCGCAGCTAGCGCCATTCGACGGCCAACACCGCGGTTCCTGGTGTGTCCGTTGTGCCGTGCGTGTGATCATTGCTTGTACAGCCCTCTCGCAGTGTCCGGAGCAAGTATGGTGGGTCTGACACACCGGTGTCAATGTGTTCTTTTTTCCATTTCCAGGAGTGTATTTTCTGTGTCTCATGAAGAAATAAAGCGAGTTGGGTCTCACACGATCGCTGTTTCCGGAATCCATGTTGATTCCTACAGAGTAGATTCTGGGTTTCCAGAAACGAAATGACACGCGCGCAAAAAACATGTTCTAAAATTCTACAACAGATTGACGTCAGAGATATAGGTCTATAGTTTTGCGCTTCTGCTCGACGACCCATCTTGAAAACTGTTAGTACCTGTGCTCTTTTCCAATCATTTGGAAGCTTCCGTTCCTCAACAGATTTGCGACACACGGCTGTTAGAAGGGGGGCAAGCTCTTTCGCGTACTCTGTATAGAATCGAATGGGTATCAAGTCAGGTTCAGTGGACTTTCCTATGTTGACTGAATCCAGTTGTTTTTCTATTCCTTGGACACTTATTTCGATGTCAGCCATTTTTTCGTTTGTGCGAGGATTTAGAGAAGGAACTGCAGCGCGGTCCTCCTCTGTGAAACAGCTTTGGAAAAAGGTGTTTATTATTTCAGCATTACCCGTGCCATGCTCTGTGTCAATGCCATCATCATCCCAGAGTGTCTGGATATGCTGTTTCGAGCCACTTACTGATTTAACGTAAGACCAGAACTTCCTAGGATTTTCTGTCAAGTCGGAACATAGAATTTTACTTTCGAATTCACTGAACGCTTCACGCATAGCCTTCCTTACGCTAACTTTGACATCGTTTAGCTTCTGTTTGTCACTATTAGATTTTCATCTCCCTTTGCGTACTGTATTACACTTTCAATATCCTCATATACTTTCTCTATCTCTTCATCTTCAGCATATATACCTGAACTATCGTTTTGGGTGTTGGTTTGGTATCGATTCTGATAAGAACATCCCTATCACTGAACTGTTCACTGTAACACCCTCTCTGCCCTACCTTCTTACACATAACGAATCCTACTCCCGATATACCAATTTCTGCTGCTGTTCATATTATCCTGTACTCACCTGACCATAAATGCTTGTTACCTTTCCATTTCACTTCACTGACCCCTACTACATCTAGAATGTTCCTTTGAATTTCCCTTTTCAGATTTTCTAGTGTACATATTACCGAAGTTCGTCCTGAGAAGAGAAGTTCTGCACGACCGATTGGCCCATTGCTGCCGTCCGTCATCTAGACGAATTGTGTTGCTAAGGTGTGAACTCAGACTACACGGGGGATGTGAAAAGGACTCCGCAAACTCCTAGGGTCGAAAACTAGTTCTGTACAATGCCGGACACGAATCACGAATACAACTTGTTCATAAGCCATGAACAGAGACTTCACTCAAGGGTGCGGTCGTAAAGATGCACTTCGTAATGCCTCGGTCTCCATAAAGAACCACGGATTCGATTTTATGGTCACAGAGAAACGAAAGGTTCCTCTCCTAGTGGTGAAATCAGCGCTTCACGAAAACTAATAGTGTGACTGTTCACTGGCGTCTTGTCAGCAAATACCTCAAATCGCTCTCCTGCGATGTGTGTCCTTCCGACACCCACCATAGAACCTCCTGACCCGCCGTGCTCTACAGCAAACCTCCCATCATTATTGTGCAACCTCCATGCGGCCAATCATCGGACCCATAACAAACGCAATGGCACCTTCAACTTGTGCTCATTTGGTGAGACCTTCTAGAACATTCTGTAACTCCTCCTATGACTACAACTCTGTCAATCAGATTTGTTTGTCTCCCTTGTGCCAGAAATGCGGCTTGTGGCCTTGAGTGAGACCTTCCACGGCCCCTATCTCGCATCTGCAGCAGTCGTCTCAGCCATCACCTTGCCCCTGACTCTTTCTAGCGACGACACGATCCACCGTGAGGTGCTCATTCCACCGTCTTCTCGATGGAATGGTGGGCCTAGGCAGTAAACACCCTCATCGACCTATTCTTTTCAGAGGCATCATTTTTTTTTTCTGCCTCCAGTGCTGTCTCCGTCAGCCCGTGTGCTTTCGAAAACGGTTGGCGTCCTCGATTTCTCCCACCTGTCAGAGCCATTGCGAAGCTACTTTTCAAACATACAACTCTACAGAAATGTTTGTGTGGCCATACACACTATCAACCATTAAAAGATTAATATTTCGACGACACGACTTAAAACGCGTTTACATACTAAGTAAATATGAAGTATGCATCATCAAAATTATTCATGTATCGTAGGAAAATCTTGCCACCTTAGAAATACATCCTGAAAAAAAAAATGTTCATATGTGTGTGAAATCTTATGGGACTTAATTGCTAAAGTCATCAGTCCCTAAGCTTAGACACTACTTAACCTACATTATCCTAAGGACAAACACATACACCCATGCCTGAGGGAGGACTCGAACCTCCGCCGGGATCAGCCGCACAGTCCATGCCTTATACCGATCGGCTAATCCCGCGCGGCCCACATCTTGAAGCATTCAAGTTTCCTCTGGACAGTCGGTTGACTGACCATCTCTTCCCGTTTGGCATTTTTGTAATTTATTGCCTCACTGCAGCTTTTTGCCAGTCTAGTTTGTGTCTTTGTCACATCGATGTCTGGTCCATAGCTTTGTTTGTTGTGTTTGTCCCTTAGTAGGCGCGTAGTCCGCTCATAATGTCCGCTTTAGTTTCGATAAATCCACGCGTTCCGTGCAGCCTGGATCTTTGGAGATTCATGACTGGGACGTTGATACAATTCATGTAAAATTTGATCAGGTTGATACTGTCTATTTTGATTCTAATTGCTATGTCTTTTTCGTAAAATATTTTGGATCCGATACAAACAGACCGGTGACTTTTCAATCATGGTTCGCAAGTTTCCTTTAACCACCGTAATGGTTCCTTAAGTATAGTACTTCTTGCTAACGAGGAGCTGGGTTATATCAATCTCCGAGTCCCAAATCTCCAGCCAGAAGTCACGGCAGTTTGCTTAAATAGGGTGATGTATTTAGTATACGAAACTAAAGCTGGTCCATTCAACCCGAATATCCACCATTACCTTCGTAGCACAGTCCTGAAATCATTGTTGCGAAGCCGGCAGCGTCGGAAGTGCAACAAAGAGACGCCATATGCAGGATGATGAGGAGTCCCCTACATCTCCTCTTCATTCATCCCTCCCTGAAGTAATTTAGTCGGATATTGTATCCTGCATTCATGATGAATCTGATAGTGCAAAAGTAGCTACTGAGGTTTCTTGTGTGTCTCCTAGTATTCCTCCCGCGGTAGACGTGTCTGAAAACACCAAAGGGTAGGGAAGATGTTGAGCTTTCTGATCCTGCAATAAGTCACTAGCAACAAATTGAGGTGGCCTTAAAATTACCCATTTCATGTGACATAGAAACGACCAACGGTTGTTACTCCTGTGGCGGTGACTGGTGGCCATGATATCCTACCTGTCGACCCAAATGTTGTGTTACTTGACTCCTCCTTCTTTTGTCGACCTGAATTGCAAGGATTCCATCCTGTACAGTCGGCCTCTGCGTATCCTTCTTTGTCGCCTACACTGGTTAATGATCCCGTCCGACGATGTTGTATTGCCTCGTAATCGTTGTAAACAACGTGTACAACCTGAAACGGCCGTGGCCCACAAAAAGGAAAACATAAACTTAGTCCTTTTGTGCTGTCAGAACACTGCCGTCGCGAGACACATAATACACGCACGTCACCAACTATTGTGATGTCGAAATACGTGATATAAAGAAACTTTGACATTTGTGGTAAGGTCTTATGGGACCAAACTGCTGAGGTCATCGGTCGCTATGCTTACACACTACTTCATCTAACTTAAACTAACTTACGCTATGGACAAAACACACACACACACACACACACACACACACACACACACACACACACACACACACACATGCCCAAGGGAGGACTCGAACCTCCGACGAGGGGATTCGCACAGACCGTAACAAGGTTCCCCTAGACCGCGCGACTACCCCGCGCATCCGATATAAGGAAGTCACTTCATTCCCTACTGCGGAAAGTGGTTTGGATCGCATCCTTAACCCTACCTTTGACGCTGCTTCAACCAAGAGAATTGCGCAGTCTGGCGTTTGTAATATATGCGCACTTTCATGAAGGTCATGTAAGAGAGATTAGTGAGATTCTGGCGTTCCCTGAAATTACCGCGCTGTATCAGCGGAGAATGTTACCAACGTTCGTCTGAGCCTCGGCGTTGTTAGTTGAAACACCATTCCAAAATAGATGCGTATAGCGCAGTTGAACGGGGACTAGGACCCACACTTCTGGGATCACCTCATGTAGAGAGGGGTTGGTTACTCCAGGTGCGCAACATTCACCATCCAGGGCTATCTAAAGAGTTTCGTCGAAAGCCGCATGTGATGTATGTGGTGTCACCGCCAGACACCACACTTGCTAGGTGGTAGCTTTAAATCGGCCGCGGTCCATTAGTACATGTCGGACCCGCGTGTCGCCACTGTCAGTAATTGCAGACCGAGCGCCACCACACGGCAGGTCTAGAGAGACGTACTTGGACTCGTCCCCAGTCGTACAGCCGACTTTCCTAGCGGCTACACTGACGACGCTTTTCTCTCATTTGCCGAGAGATAGTTAGAATAGCCTTCAGCTAAGTCCATGGCTACGACCTAGCAAGGCGCCATTAACCATTTCTAGAGAGAGTCTCACTTGTATCATCAAGAATGCTGTATACAAATGATGGATTAAAGTTAAGTATTCCAGCAGCTACGTACTTTTCTTTATAGCATTCATTACGTATCCTGTTTCAGACCTCACGACAGCCGGCGTATGTAACGCGTGCATTTCGGCTACTTCCGAGGGGCGTGGCTGTCTTGCTACGCCACAACAATTTAAAGTAACAATCACCGCTCAGTGGTCAGTGAAACTGTGGAGGAAGGCATCGACAGCAAAAATCTTGTCACACGACCTATCAGGTATACAAAATCTGTCAAGCATACTGCTAGAAGTAGCAGTAAAATAGACAGATTCGACAACAATCTGATATTTACAGACCCAAACATCTAAATCTTGCAATTGCCACCAGCAATTAAAACTGCGAGACCCATCTACAGGATGCAACAAACAGTTACAATCACCACCTGCCAAAATATTCTACGGACTTTTTCGTAAAAGATAAATCACCAGCTCTTTATAAAATCTGGAGTAGTACAAAGTGAGTCCGATGCTAGACGGTGCCTGAAGAGGTGAACAAAAGTAACGAAAACCAGAGCACAGACAAAACATAATTACTTTTACTATTTCAAGTACCTTGCAGTTTCCGACTGGAATAAGATCAGTTAGTGTAACTGTTCGTGAGGTTTGGCTGAAGATGTGGTTATTGCTGTACAACACACATATACCCATTCCGGAGGAAAGCGACTGGGTCAATGTAGCGTGTCAGTTTGAAACTACTGCAGATTTTCCAAACTGTTTATTAGCCATTACTCGTAAACGTGTCACGATTATCAAATCAGAAGAAAGTGTTTCAATGTTTTTCAATTATAAAACTACTATTCGTCAATCTTGATGGCAATAGTGGATGCAAATTATGATTTTATTCTAGGAGACGTCGTTGCTTCTGAGAAAGACTATGAATCAAGTATATTGAAAGGAACGTCTTTAAGGAAAATGTGGGAAAGAAACACATTGAATCTACCTCCTACCAGACATTCCAGGGGAACTGCCTTATGTATTTGTTGGAGGTGAAGAGTTTGCATTGCATAATAATTTACTTAGTGCCTATTGTAGCCGAGAACTTGACCCCAGTAAGAAGCGTATTTTTAACTATCGCTTAAGTAAAGAAAAACGATCTGTGGAGTGTGCATTCGGCATAATGGTCAATGAACGGTTTTTCACCGACTTTCAAATGTTTTCATAGATTTTTCGACTAATATAGTGAAGGTTTGTACTGCTCTACAAAATTTCATCCATAAAGGACAGCGACGTAATGCTATGTGTGCTGATGAGACTATAGCTGTGGACTCTGAACTAGGAGAGCTCCCGCATTCACAAGCAGTACGAGATTGTGTGTCAGTGAATAGTATCAGAAATAGTTAATTTGTTTCCGAAACGGGAAGAATTCCGCGGCAGAGTAAGTTCACCTAAAGTACGAATACGTTATGAGAAAGAGGCAGTAAGTATAAAGAGAAGGATTCTGTAATGTATTAATAAAAACTTAATAAAATAAACTTAAACATGCATCTGTGCCCAGTAGTTGGAAGAAACGCAGGTCACACTGTCTGCAAGAAAGGTAGCAGTATCGATCCACAAAACTACCTTCCAGTGTCCTTTAGATCCATTTGTTGTAGAATCTTAGTACGTACTCTGAGCTCAAACATAGTGAGGTTTCTCAAATAGACCTATCTTCTCCACGATTGATTTCGAAAACATAAATCATATAGAACTCAGTTCGCACATTTCCCTCATGACGTCCTGAAAGCCATGGATAAAGGCAGTAGGGTAGATGCAGTGTTTCCCGATTTCGGAAAAGTATTTGACTCAGTGCCACGTCTATGCTTCTTGTCAAACTATCATCATATGGAGTATCTGACAAAATAAGTGACTGGATTGACGGTTTCTTGCCAGGGAGGATGTAACGTGTTATTTTGGAAGGAGAGTCATCAATAGATGCATAAGTAAGTACAGGTGTACCCCACGACAGTGTGGTGGGTACCTTACTTTTCACTTTGTATATCAGTGATATTGCGGACACATTCACAGCCACCTCTAAATTTTCGCAGATGATGCAGTTATCTGCAACAAAGTACAGTCTGAACGAAGTTGTACAAATGTTCAGTCAGTCCATGCCCAGATTTCAAAGTGGCGTAATGATTGGTAGCTTGATATAAATATTCCAAAATGTAAAACTGTGCACTTCACAAAACGAAAAAGCATAATATCTTTTGAATGTAATATTAGTGAGTCACTGATGGAATACGTAAACTCATAGAGATAGTTGTGTGTAATATTTAGCAGGGACATGAAGTGGAACGATCACATAGTCTCAGTCGCAGGTGAAGCAGTTGGTAGACTTTGGTTAATTGATCGAATACTGGAGATATGTAATCACTCTACGAAGCAGATTGCTTAAAAATCACTCGTGGGACCCATTGTACAATATTGCTACAGTGGGTGGGACCCGTATCTCATACGACAAAGCACGGGATATTGAACATATACAGAGAAGGGCAGCACGAACGATCAGAGAGACCCGCGGGAGAGTGTCATTGAGATTATAAAAGAACTAAACTGACAGACTTGAAAATAGACGGAAACTACCCATAGAAAGTCTACTAACAATGTTTCCAGAACTGGTTTTAAGGGATGACCCTAGCAACATACCCCAACGCCTATGTATCGCTCCTATAGGGAACGTGAGGATTGTATTAATCTAATTACAGCACGCACAGAGGCATTCAGATAATCATTTTTCCCACGTTCCATGCGCCAATGAAACGGGAAAAAGCCTTGATAACTAGTACAGTGCAACGTAGCCCCTGCCATTCGCTTCATAGTAGTTCGCACGGTATAAATGTAGATCTAGACACTACTAATGACTAGCGGCAAGGGATGGAAAAACCGACCGGTGTAAACCGTTACCGCTATTTTAGCTCTGGGTAATCGGTATGTGTATAACCTCCCATGAATCATCGACCTTGCCGTTGGTGGGGGGGGGGGGGGGGGGGGCGGGGGCGCTTGCGTGCCTCAGCGATACAGATGGCCTTACCGTAGGTGCAACCACAACAGAGGAGTATCTGTTGGGAGGCCAGCCAAACGTGTGGTTCCTGAAGAGGGGCAGCAGCCGTTTCAGAAGTTGCAAGGGCAACGGTCAGGATGATTGACTGATGTGGCCTTGTAACACTAACCAAAACGGCCTTGCTGTGCTGGTACTGCGAACGGCTGAAAGCAAGGGGATACTACAGCCGTAATTTTCTCGAGGGCATGCAGCTTTACTGTATGGTTAAATGATGATGGCGTCCTCTTGGGTAAAATATTCCGGAGGTAAAATAGTCCCCCATTCGGATCTCCAGGCGGGGATTACTCAAGAGGACGTCGTTATCAGGAGAAAGAAAACTGGCGTTCTAAGGATCGGAGCGTGGAATGTCAGATACCTTAATCGGGCAGGTAGGTTAGAAAATTTAAAAAGGGAAATGGATAGGTTAAAGTTAGATATAGTGGGAATTAGTGATGTTCGGTATCAGGAGGAACAAGACTTTTGGTCAGGTGAATACAGGGTTATAAATACAAAATCAAGTAGGGGTAATGCAGGAGTAGGTTTAATAATGCATAAAAAAAATAGGAGTGCGGGTAAGCTACTACGAACAGTGTAAGTAGGCTGTTTAGGTTTTCTTAGCGCTCTGTATGAAAGTCACTGGCTGTGCTGTGTGCAGTCTGTGGCTGGTTGGTATTGTTATAATACTCGCCATTGTAGCGTTGGGCAGCTGGATGTTAACAGCGCGTAGCGTTGCGCAGTTGGAGGTGAGCCGCCAGCAGTGGTGGATGTGGGGAGAGAGATGGCGGAGTTTTGAAATTTGTAATACTGGATGGCATGAACTGCTATATATATTATTATTATTAAGGTAAATACATTGTTTGTTCTCTATTAAAATCTTTCATTTGCTAACTATGCCTATCAGTAGTTAGTGCCTTCCGTAGTTTGAATCTTTTATTTAGTTGGCAGTAGTGGCGCTCGCTGTATTGCAGAATTTCCAGTAACGAAGATTTTTGTGAGGTAAGTGATTTGTGAAAGGTATAGGTTAATATTAGTCAGGGCCATTCTTTTGTAGGGATTATTGGAAGTCAGATTGCGTTGCGCTAAAAATATTGTGTGTCAGTTTAAGCACAGTCATGTATAATTGTTCAAAGGGGACGTTTCAACAGCATAGTGAACGCATTATTGTGGCCAAGATAGACAAGAAGCCCACGCCTACTACAGCAGTACAAGTTTATATGCTAACTAGCTCTGCAGATGATGAAGAAATTGATGAAATGTATGACGGGATAAAAAAAATATATATATTCAGATAGTGAAGGGAGACAAAATTTTAATAGTCATGGGTGAATGAAATTCGAGAGTAGGAAATGGGAGAGAAGGAAACATAGTAGGTGAATATGGATGGGGGGTAAGAAATGAAATAGGAAGCCACCTGGTAGAATATTACACAGAGCATAACTTAATCATAGCTAACACTTGGTTCAAGAATCATAAGAGAAGTATACATGGAAGAATCCTGGTGATACTAGAAGGTATCAGACAGACTATATAACGGTAAGACAGAGATTTAGAAACCAGGTTTTAAATTGCAAGACATTTCCAGGGGCAGATGTTGACTCTGACCACAATTTATTGGTAATGAACTCTAGATTAAAACTGAAGAAACTGCAGAAAGGTGGGAATTTAAGGAGATGGGATCTGGATAAACTGACTAAACCAGAGGTTGTATGCCCGCATCTCGTGGTCGTGCGGTAACGTTCGCGCTTCTAACGCCCGGGTTCCCGGCTTCGATTCCCGGCGGGGTCAGGGATTTTCTCTGCCTCGTGATGGCTGGGTGTTGTGTGCTGTCCTTAGGTTAGTTAGGTTTAAGTAGTTCTAAGTTCTAGAGGACTGATGACCATTGATGTTAAGTCCCATAGTGCTCAGAGCCATTTGAACCATTTTGAACCAGAGGTTGTACAGAGTTTCAGGGAGAGCATAAGTGGCAATTGACAGGAATGGGGGAAAGAAATACAGTAGAAGAACAATGGGCGGCTCTGAGGGATGAAATAGTGAAGGCAGCAGAGGATCAAGTAGGTAAAAAGAAGAGGGGTACTAGAAATCCTTGGGTAACAGAAGAAATATTTAATTTAATTGATGAAAGGAGAAAATATAAGATTGCAGTAAATGAAGCAGGCAAAAAGGAATACAAACATCTCAAAAATGTTATTGACGGGAAGTGCAAATTGGCTACGCAGGGATGGCTAGAGGACAAACGTAAGGATGTAGAGGCTTATCTCACTAGGGGTGAGATAGATACTGCCTACAGGTAAATTGAAAAGACCTTTGGAGAAAAGAGAACCATTTATATGAATATCAAGAGCTCACATGGAAACCCAGTTCTAAGCAAAGAAGGGAAAGCAGAAAGGTGGAAGGAGTATATAGAGGGTCTATACAAGGACAATATTATGGAAATGAAAGAGGATGTAGATGAAGATGAAATGAGAGATACGATACTGCGTGAAGAGTTTGACAGAGCACTGAAAGACCTGAGTCGAAACAAGGCCCCGGGAGTAGACAACATTCCATTTGAACTGCTGACGGCCTTGAGAGAGCCAGTCCTGACAAAACTCTACCATCTGGTGAGCAAGATATATGAGACAGGCAAGATACCCTCAGACTTCAAGAAGAATATAGTAAATCCAATCCCAAAGAAATCAGGTGTTGACACATTTGAAAATTATCGAACTATCAGCTTAATAAGCCACGGCTGCAAAATACTAACACGAATTCTTTACAGACGAATGGAATAACAGGTACAAGCCGACCTCGCGAAAGATGAGTTTGGGTTCCGTAGAAATATTGGAACGCGTGAGGCAAAACTGACCTTAGGATTTATTTTAGAAGAAAGATTAAGGAAAGGCAACCTACGTTTCTAACATTTGTAGTCTTAGAGAAAGCTTTTGACAATGTTGACTGGAATACTCTCTTTCACATTCTAAAGGTGGCAGGGGCAAAATACACGGAGCGAAAGGCTATTTACAATTTGTACAGAAACCAGATGGCAGTTATAAGAGTCGAGGGGCATAAAAGGGAAGCTGTGGTTGGGAAGAGAGTGAGGCTGGGTTGTAGCCTATCCCCGATGTTATCCAATCTGTATATTGAGCAAGCAGCAAAGGAAACAAAAGAAAAATTCGGAGTAGGTACTAAAATCCTTGAAGAAGAAATAAAAAACTTTGAGGTTCGCCGATGACAGTGTAATTCTGCCAGAGACAGCAAAGGACTTGGAAGAGCAGGTGAACGGAATGGACAGGGTCTTGAAAGATGAACATCAACAAAAGCAAAACGAGGATAATGGAATGTAGTAGAATTATATAGGATGATGCTGAGGGAATTAGATTAGGAAATGAGACACTTAAGTAGTAAAGGAATTTTGCTATTTGGGTAGCAAAATAACTGATGATGGTCGAAGTAGAGAAGATATAAAATGTAGACTAGCAATGGCAAGGAATGCGTTTCTGAAGAAGAGAAATTTGTTAACATCGAGTATAGATTTAAGTGTCAGGAAGTCGTTTCTGAAAGAATTTGTATGGAGTGTAGCCATGTATGGAAGTGAAACATGGACGAAAAATAGTTTGGACAAGAAGGGAATAGAAGCTTTCTAAATGTGGTGTCACAGAAGAATGCTGAAGATTAGATGGGTAGATCACATAACTAATGAGGAGGTATTGAATAGATTTTGGGGAAAGGGGAGTTTGTGGCACAGCTTGACAAGAAGCAGGGACCGGTTGGTAGGACATATTCTGAGGCAGCAAGGGATCACAAATTTAGCATTGTAGGGTAGTGTGGAGGGTAAAAATCGTAGAGGGAGACCAAGAGATGAATACACTAAGCAGATTCAGAAGGATGTAGGTTGCTGGGAGATGAAGAAGCGTGCACATGATAGGGTTGCATGTAAAGCTGCATCAAACCAGTCTCGGGGCTGAAGACCACAATATCAACAACAACAACCGGTATATTTGGGTGTTTCTTTGGTCTCGGCTATAACTGGTGTTCTCATTTTTTTCTAATAACTGGGTAACAAACGAAATATAAATTAGCATACCAGCAGTGCTAAATTAATTGGTTCTTAAGGAAACCTATAAAAAACAAGTAATTTTTATTCGTAAATTTTCCATAGCTTTGAAATATTGCGTTATAATAGATAATGGGAGAATCCATCAGTGGTACTTTGATAAGAATACCGATACAAACGAACAACGAACACTTGGTATAAGAACTGGTACAGGGTTCCTGAGATAATAATACGCCTATTACCATGTGTCGTGGCCTATTAGATGGTACAAACGTACGTGCAGTGTGTTAGACTTGCTCCAAGTGGTGTATACGGTTAATTTCTTACTGCCGTTGTCGGTCATCGCTTATGTTACGGAATGGCACCATCCCTTGTCAGGAAGTATTTTGGGGAGTACGGTATCAGTGAAGTACATTGTTCCATTTGTTTTGAAAGCTTAGAGCCACAAAAAAATTGTAATATCATATGAGAAGAAAACAGTTCATTCACAGTTCACGATAAAAATAGAGTGTAGCTGGTCTGTTGTCTGTGTCTACATAATATCTGCTTCTGGCCTTGAAAATAGACAAATTAACACGAAGCATATTCTTGAGCTCTGAGTATTAGTAGTGCTCAAATTGTGGTATGGTACTCGATTACGACATGATTTTTGTGCCAAGTATCAAAAAATTTAAATCTGTAGGAGAATACTGCGGATTTTTTTGTTTTTTTGTTTTTTCTGTAGTGTTCACTGCTCATCACGTTTCGACAAGAGCAGCGAATGGAAGACGGACTAAGTTTTATTTCATTCGACTGTTTAATGTGGTATTTTGATTGTGTGCATCTTGAAACTGATGTTGTCTAAATTCTTCATTATTTGTTTCATTTCTGCATCTGTTACAGGAAGTAATATTTATAAAAAAAGAAAATCGGTTATTTCAGAAACAGACCATTTTCAGCGGTTTTGCCAGTCAGACTAAAGTGCACTGAAAAAAAGCGACGTAACCGAAAACCGATTTTTTCAGGAGTTACCGCCATTCCCACTGACGGAGCCCGGTGAGTTTCCGGTTCGTGAACACGCAGACATGCGGTGCGGTAACGCGTCCAGCTGAGAGCCCAGCGCACCGTCTGGTTGCCGGCTTTACGGTGGGAAACCGCAGCTGCCTCCGACAGCCGGGCAGGCTGTTCTGCCGCAACGCCTCGTGGGCAGGCTATCATGAGGTAGGTAGCGCGCGTCGCTACCAACTCGGCGAATCTCCCGGACCAGCAGACGGAGAAAACTGCTGTCATGGACAAGACGCCAAACGGGACTCGGGCTGTCTTCAACATTTACGGGCTGTGATCAGCGTGGCACGGTATCCCATGCAAGCGACACAGAAATCACTGGGCTAGGTAGTGCAAGACGTATGAACGAATGTAACTTTCGCTTGATGTGTCACAGCCAAGTAACACGTCTCAATGAAACTTGGGCCATACAGAGAAAGAGCTACAACAGTATAGTACAGTGCAGTGCAGAATGTAACTGAAAGATATACCCAAACGACATGAATAGAAATGATACCATATTCAAAGACAAAAATTACACTCAAGTAACCGCGATTTATGATGGACCCCTGTTCATACAATTATAGTCAGTGGTGACTTTAATCTACCCTCTATATGCTGGAAAAACTATACGTTTAAAGCCGGCGGCAGGCATAAAACGTCATCCGAAATTATACTGAATGCTTTCTCAGAAAATAACTTTGAACAATTAGTTCATGAGCCCACTTGATGCGTTAATGGTTGCGAAAGCATACTTGACCTTTTAGCAACAAATAGTGAGTATTGTGACGAATATAGGCATCAGCGGCCAAAAGGCAGTTGCTGCTAGGCTGAATACCGTAATACCTACAACCATCAAAAAGGAACGTAAAGTATATCTAATTAAAGAAAGCTGATAAAAATGCTCTTAACGCCTTTTTAAGGGACAGTGTTCATTCCTTCCGTTCTGATCATGTAAGTGTAGAAAAGTTGTGGAATATTTTCAGAGAGATAGTATCGACAGAAATTGAGAGATGTATACTACATAAATTAATAAGTGATGGTAATGATCCCCCATGGTATACAAAACGGGTCAGATCGTTGTTGCAGAAGCAACGAAAAAAGCATGCCAAATTTAAAAGAACGTAAAATCCCCAAAATTGGAGAAAGTTACAGAACAGAAGCCTCCAAAAGAACCTGTTTCGAATCCTGAAATTCTGCCTGTGCTTGGGAATCCCGGTCTTACCCATCAATGCACACAGTCGTAGTGTGGCAAAAAAATATAAATCAGTAGTATAAGTTAATTAGTCTCATGATAGCACGAATCGGCTTTCTCGTTTTGGGATAGCGAAGCCTAGAACTGCCAAACTTTTCTCAGGATCGCCTGGAAACCCTGATGCAGTCATATTGTCTCCTAGAAATTTCTCCTATCTATGACTCTTCTCGATTCACAGTGTCACCATTCTCTTTGAATACACTCAGTAATCTGTCCGAGAACCTCACTGTGTGCTTCCCAGCTCCCTTCAGAAATTAATAAATCGTTGACGTAAGTCAATTTCTTCCACAAACATACAGAAAGAACAATGCCAAAATTTCTGATAAATGCAGCTGAACTGCCATTCAGCCAAAAGGGAATTTTACTAAATTGATAGCAAGAGCCGTAAGACAAAGAGTGCACCTCAATCTAACAACTTCTAGCTTTTATGTCGGCGGAAGACATGACTCTAGTACTATGACATATGTTAATGACCTGCCAATTTGTAATACACTTACTTAATTTTACTTTTAAGGGCTCCTCCGCCCTTCAGCAGTTGCCCTTTATTCATACATAGAAGACATACACAAACTGTAAGACGAAGAAGGTATATGGACACCAGAAGTAAAGGACAAACAAACAAATCTACGATGGTTAATTTAGAAGAAAAGGAAATGTAACAGAGTACACTTTAAAGTCAGAGTTTCAGTAAATCTTTGTGATGTTTTATCCTAGAGTCCTTTGTTACTCTAGTGTACTGATCAGCTTTCTAACTTCTGTATTGTATATATACTATACTTCCACAGAATTCTCATACTTTTCTCATAATATCATTTATTACCGGGCTTAAGTTGCCAAAAGCATCATAGTCACATAATAATACATTTCATGCCAATTAACTGCCAAGAAACATTATGTCAAATTTTACTGCCTTTCATTGTCACATCGTCATAAGCACATAATATAATCATTCAACATGTCTATATTCATTAATATTTCCACATTATATAATCTTATTTAACCTGCCTATGCACGTATTTTACTATTTACGTTTCTCTGTATTCATTACTTTCTTATTTCAAGGTGCACCTGCTATAGTCTCGATTTACTGTCTTCCTATACAAAGATTTTCGTTATTCTTTATGTCACGACATTTACCACATTTATAGCCTCTAACAGTAAATACTTAATTGAGCTCGCATAAAATCATAGGCGACGTGATTCACGAGCATGGTTTATCAAAAGGCAATGCACCCATTTTCATTATCATCGACATATAAACATCACAAATATTCCAACGTAAAGAAAACACAGCAATATTTTATTGTATAAAAATCCAACAAAAATCGTTATAATATATCAGTAAACAAATTGAAGGACACATTTGTAGACTAAGACAAATCACACACGAAAGTTTCATCATCAAAGCAATGCAGTAACAAGTTATATCATCACGAAAGTGCAAGATACCAGTGTCACCTCTAAATGTCAATAGGAAGTCAGTGTTAAAAGGTGTGTTGGTGCACCAGTGATCATGTAATAGATGAGGTCAGAACAGACAAAAGCTATGTTAAGGAATGTTCATATTATGTAACAATACTATATACATTTCACAATGCTAACCTAAGCCATGACAGGAAAATTATTTAATAAGTGCTAAAATGCAGAAAAAAGAAAAGCATTGTGGATTAGCACCATATTGTTCACTAAAATACACAGTTTACCACAGAATACCTCCATACCTCCATATTTTGATTAATTGTCTTGTCATTCAATTTTTTCGCCTGGCCTGGTGTCATCATAAAATGTTGTAATTCGTTGTATCCTTTGTGTAACTATGTCTCATAGTCCTGGAATATACGCATTGCAGTGAAATTCATTTTAATATACATGTATATCAAGATATCTGTCATAATCTGACCTGGAGACATAAAGATGTGTAGTTAGTTTCAAACATGCATTTCACTTTTCACAGATACAGGACTACACGTATCACTGAATGTGCGACAGCCATTTTGTATTATCTAAGTCGTCACATAAAGTGTTTCTTATGTCTTCAAGACGTACGAAATTTACTTTTTTGGCAGTGTTGTTTTGAATCCTGTGTATAGTGTCGTCAGCTGCCTGAGATGCTAGCCATTGGTTATTTCCACATCTCTGATTGTTGGCCGGGTTAGGCGGTCTCACTTCATTCTATCTGTACGTGTAATGTATTATGAGGCATAGTTATACAAAGTATACATCAATGAATTACAACTTTTTGTGATGACACTAGGCAGGGTGAAAAAAATTGAATGAGAAGACAATTAACCAAAGCATGGAGGTATTCTGTTGTAAACTCTGTAATGTCTGGATCTACTTACGTTTTGCCAGTGATGACTATTATTGTTGGCTTTGTTTTGATAATGTTCCACGTTTTGATAAGTGTCTCTGTAATTTCTGTTTTGCAATGAGTTATGGGAGCGTGATCTATCCACATTGTATCCATCAGAATACAAGTTGCGCCCGTAGTAGTGTCTGTGCTCGTTTCCATAGCGCCTGTTTCCATGGTTATGATCGTCAGTACGGAGATGGCTTCTGTCATTATAATTGTTTTGGTTTTTCCGGTGTGAGTCATACGGATGGTGACTGTTTTCCGTCTGCAACTGTCTCTGTGATAGTGAGTTTTGTGAGAGCGTTCGTCGATTCTACGATCCTACGGTGGAAATGGATGTCGCGAGTCACGATGCCTCTTGTCATATTTTTGGCTGATACGGTTGTCGGAGTCTAGATCAAGTTCTTGTAACATACCTTTGAACTCCTCAAGGTCCTCTTTGTGTCATGCTGCCAACATGACGCAAACGTGATGGAAATTTTGTTAAGCAAATGTGTATCAACTCAGATGGACTTGTTCCTACACACATCTTCTCAAAACGTTTGAGTGGGCTTGGATGCTAGAATTGATCAAATTTTTTTTCTCATTATGACATTATGATTTACTCGATCCTGAGTAGGTTGAGACCAATACGCAGACAAGAATCACATTCAATATGGCAGTCTGTGATTACAGATCGCATTCTCACGGCTGGGTCACTTTCGGGATAACCATATCAATTTAAGTTTATTACCTAAAAATGAGTATGATTTCGACATTTGTCAACTCTTGTCTCATGTTTTTTATGTACTTTTTTGTTGTAGATTTACTCTAGTATGACTTCCTTTAAAATTCTTAAGAGCCTCATATTCTGTTGTGTATGAAAACGCTACAGTATTTGTGACATTTGAATCATTGTCGGTACTTATTGACAAATTTCACATCTTTGTTTATGTATAGAGTTGTTCATTTTGTTCGTCGGAGTTCAGTCTAGCTACTCACAAATGGTTTCAACAGTGATACTAAGGTGGTCGTGGCGTTCTGAGAGCTGCAAGACTAATAAGCTTGGTACAGTGGTATCTTGTTTTCCTATAAGCTCTTCTTTGACGTTATGTTGTGTTGTTTTTAAATTATTTTGTTTAGTTTCAAGGATGCTTATCCTGGCTCTCGAGCCTCGTAATAACAGGTTGCCATCTCTAATCTCTTTCCGAATTTCTACAGAAATATTATGCTGTTTTTCTTCAAGTTCCTAAATATGAAATAAGAGTTCATTTCTCGAAATTTTCATATCTTTACTTATTTCTTCTTATGATTTTGCATTTTATTCTGCGTTTTGTTCAACTGTTTTATTCATCTTCAAAAGTAACTGTAACAGAGTTGAATTATTGATCTCCACATTCATGTTTTCTGGGTTTACAACGACTGAGTGTATATGGTCACTAATTGATGTTGGATCGTATACTGTTTTGTTAAAACAAATGGAAGCAAAACTCAAACCAACTGTCTCAGTAAGTGGTTTTTACAGTAAGTGGTTTTCACGAAATTTCGCGTAGCTGGGGCGACTTTTCACCTACCGATTCATCTTTTGAAATGTCTTGTTCACTGTTGGACATATATTCTGTTCCCTTACCTAATAAATAATTTATCTGTGTGAGTTATTTGTATTCTCCAAAATCTCAAGTACATTATTTATGAGTAAGACGGTTGTGTTTTTTCTGTTTCTTTAATAACTGATCCATTACTTTGTGACATAGTTTGCGATCTAGTAGCGCGACAAAATACTGTGTTGCTAGCCATAATATTGAAGTGTAAAAACTCAATTACCGAAAGTAATAAATTCCCTCACGCAACAGAAATATCTTCGGAAAATCTATGTAACAACGAATTATTTCACACAGTTTGTACTATTGTCTGCGTACGCAAAATAGATCTCAAGACTCAGTTTTCTTTATTTATTTTTGTAGAAAGAGAAGATAAAAATTTTCACAGAAAATCACACTCAAATATGACAATGTAATTAAATTAAGTGAAAGAGAAAATTGAAATGTAAGCACACATACACGTAGTACAGATATGCTTTGGATCACCTGTGTTGTAGTCCCACTACGTAATCACAGAAGAAACAGAGGACTGTCTCAGGTGAAAACAGTCGACATTAGTAAGCTGTATACAAAGGAAGTTGTCTGTATGTGAGAGAATTTAATATATTGATTTCAAAAATTTTCTTGTCATGTGACGTGTCCTTTGCTGAGCAAAATTAACCGCTGGTTCGCCCTGTGTTGCGCATGAGAACATTGTCGTCAAATAAAACTTTAAACTTCATGAAACGCAGAATTTGACATAAATCTAATTAAATTCCAAAAGAAACTAATTGTGTACTCAGT
Source organism: Schistocerca cancellata (assembly GCF_023864275.1). Lineage (NCBI taxonomy): Eukaryota > Metazoa > Arthropoda > Insecta > Orthoptera > Acrididae > Schistocerca > Schistocerca cancellata. The sequence goes on from NC_064628.1 coordinate 848,275,361, forward strand.
GAAAACTATGCACCTAAAGTCAGTATCGGAGAACGTTATGAAAGTAGCGTAATATGAAGTGCAATATTACACATGGAAAACCACGAAAAATAAATTACTGTTCTACGCAGATGAAAACAACTGTTTGAAATTCCGAATACTGTTATCTCAAAGTTAATCCACTTGCTATAACGACATCCGACAATCCCGACTACACACTGTTTACCCTGAAATAAATGTGAGTTACCTCTTGCTCAGCATGTTGTTTTAGTGTCTAGAGTACTGACGTTCTCGAAAGCAAATACAAATCAGCAAATGCAACAGCTAAAGGCTAATAATCTACTTCGAATATTTTGAATTTTCAGATACAATCTGTTGCTGCGTGTGACCTAATGTGCAATGCACACACGATAGAATCTTCGCTACTTTACTATGTTTTATGAAGTGGGATTTTACTCTAAACAAATTGCTACTGAGAAATTAAACTCTGATTAGTAACAAGGGAGGACTGCACAACATAAGAAGCAGACAACTTACAAAATTTTCTCATTACAAATATTTAGGACATACCATTAAAATTTCTCCAAAATCTTCTGAATCAACATATAGAAAAAGATGCGTTATAAATGAGGTTTCATCTCCATTATCAAGAATTACAGGCATTTTTTCCTAGATTGATCATTAACAAATCTCTTTCTCTGTAAAACTCATTTGCTTTCTACTATGGCTCAAATAAGAATTGTGCTACACACTGACTAAATAGATAAAACTGAACACAGCGTAAAGGATGTTATTCACTACTCATGCAGTGCGCTTATTCAGTTTTGTCCCAGTACAGTAAAAGTGAATTATTTACGTTAGTGAAAATATATAATAACCTTACAGCGGTCACGAGTTAGTCTCCTTTGTGACCTCAGACCAGGATATTAGAATTGAGCAACATTTCTACCGTAATGACCATAATCACCACTGCTATCGTATTCCATTTTTCTAGTGTATTCCATTTTTTTAGTGTTAAACCCACAAAATCATTGTAACATAACCACAAAGAGTAATCTGTGGTAAATGTGAAGGAAGTTACATAGGACAGTTCTTAATTAATTCAGTAGGTGTACAAGAGCTACACAAAATTTTAATTTTCAATACTCGATGATCACATAATTGTGCACAATTGCTAAATTCAGATTGACTGAAACTTTGCATCATCAAAATACTATTTTTAACTCTATCGTGTGCTTCATACCAATATGCAGGCAAAAACAAGTGTCGAACCTCCTCATAAAATTCATAAGTAATGTGCTCGTCTGTACAACTGGTTCATCTGCCCAGTAACCTCGTACAAATTTCAGTATTATGACGAGCAGTCCAAGTTGGAGGACGTGACAGGGAGAGGAAGTGTTGAGACAATTACCAAGCTAGTTTCCACAGTTAACAAGAGAACAACTGTACATGTTACCGTGCCAAATGTGGACTATACTCGACGGTCTCCTCGAAATGTGCTGCCTGTGATCATAGATAACTGGTTTTAGAAATGCATAATGGAAGTAAAGTGTTGTGTCCTGCCTACTCGTAAAATATGGGGTGCCTAGGAAACCTGTTTTCTCGGAGCGCTAGACAACAATTCAAGCAAATCGTATTAATGAGTTTTATTACGGAAAAAATGACAATACTGAGCTTTGAGAAACGCATAGATGTGTCGCAAGCAGTGGGCGACAGACAAAATAAGAAATCTCTTCAATATGGACAATGCTACATAGTAGAATCGAAATGACTGGTCTTGATGCTATTCCTGAACTCGCTGCTGTATAGCTCGTAGAACTGGGGCTGCGGCCAGGCAGTGCTGGGCTTACGTCCTCTTCGTGTAGAGGGTGCTGCCGTCGCGTTGTCGTTCTGGAGAGGGGTGTGTCAGCGTGCAATTGGCTGACGTCGTCTTCACAGCCCTCTCTGCTCTAACGTTCCCGCATGGCGTGCCAGCAATTGAACGTTATGCCGGAACGTACAGAATAGAAAATTATATCACGGTTCAGCCTTAAAGTATGTATGAAGTATGTTTTATGCCATAGCACATTCAATTTAGAAAACAGTTTATTGTAATAAAATTTTGTACTAGTAAACATAGATTATTTAATTCAGGGTTCCCATAAAAAACTCTTTATTGTTATTGTGTTTATTTTAGACACACCTTCAGGTATATTCAAGCATGAATATACTGTGCCATGTGACAAATCAGACTCTGTGCTGGAGAATCTTTGGTGCTGCAGGAGATACTGCTATCGACAAAATGGATAGAAGTGTAAGACAGTCAGCTTCAGTTAACAGGATCACAGGGTTGTAGGAGATGTGTTGCAAAAGCTAAGTGTAAAAGCTATAAGTCTAAAACACGGCCGGCCCTGGTGGCCGAGCGGTTCTAGTCGCTTCAGCGTGGAACCGCATGACCGCTACGGTCGCAGGTTTGAATCGTACCTCGGGCATGAATATGTGTGATGTCCTTACGTTAGTTAGGTTTAAGTAGTTCTAAGTTCTAGGGGACTGATCACCTGAGAATTTAAGTCCCATAGTGCTCAGAGCCATTTGAATCATTTGTGAAACACGGCGTGAAATGCCACACTCATAACACCGCTAAAGAGACATTTAAATGAGCCGTTGCGAGCCGCCATATGTCACCAGGCGGTGCTACACATGTCGCCAGAGGACATCGACCTCCCATCACCTCACTGTCTACGATTGTGATCGTTCCGCGCATCTTTCTCAAGCCGCCGCACTCAGAATTACACCTGAGATTATCCTAAGACTACTCTCAGACTTCACCGATCTTACGGACGACAATGCAACGAGATATTTAGAGCCTAGCATAACGTCACTAAGGACTTGAGGAGCCTAGGTCGACGCTATTCAACGCTTACAGTTAATGATTACTGCAAACCCGTACCAGTTGAGAGGAAAGAGAGGAAATTCAGATTGCAAGGTACAAAGTTACAATCACTCAATCCTGTAAACATTTTATAGTGTTTGACGTGTTGTAGACTGTTCATACACCTTGTTACAGCGACAGCAGCTCTAGAAAATTTTGTGTGATTCAAAGTGTCATTCATGTTCATGTTGTGAAAACAAATAAAAGGAAGTCGAATGGAAATTTGTGTTCAAAAAGTTACTATACCCTATAGGCTCAAATAAGAAACTTTCGTCGTTGGAAGTATTTGAAAGAAATTAAGGCATGACATTTTGATTGTCCTCAATTTATCATCAGTATTCAATTGAAATTGGCCATTAAGGTTATTAGCCGGCCAACTTTTTAAGAAATTTCAGTTTCACATTAAATGTGCAAGAACTCCATACGCTATTTGGTCACTTGCAGAAAACCTGAAAATTATTGAACTATATGAAAGAAAATCGTCTTATCCTCTGAACGGTTTGCGTTCAGACATACTGCCCGGACGATGTGAATTAAATTACAATGCAATAAGAGCTTTAGCAGCTTACAGGCGTTGTAAATATCAACGGGGACAGTTGAAAAATGTGCTTCCTGCTTACAGGGCAAACGCTCTATCCGACTGAGCCACTTAGGACACAGAGAATAGTGAGAATGCAGAGACTTATCTCTCGCACGCTCCCCGTGAGACCCACACGTTCCAACTTTCTGTCCACACACTACATACATAGTGTCGCTGCCCACCATACTCATTACTCGCGGCGGTCAATCAACCGATCCCCGTAAGAGTTCGTGCAATTTGAGTTCGTGCAATTATCAATATCAAGCTGATATCTGTACAGATACCATTGGTGATCTTGCTGCTCTCGAAGAATGAAATTACAACGAAATCAGACCTTCAGCAGCTTAGAGGCGTTGATAAATACCAACGGCGACAGTTGAAAAATGAATGCCTCGACCGGGACTCAACGTCTGCCAGCAGCTGGAGGTCTGATTTCATTGTAAATTCATTCTTCGAGAGCTCCAAGATCAGCAATGGTATCCGCACAGATACCAGCTTCATATACACTCCTGGAAATTGAAATAAGAACACCGTGAATTCATTGTCCCAGGAAGGGGAAACTTTATTGACACATTCCTGGGGTCAGATACATCACATGATCACACTGGCAGAACCACAGGCACATAGACACAGGCAACAGAGCATGCACAATGTCGGCACTAGTACAGTGTATATCCACCTTTCGCAGCAATGCAGGCTGCTATTCTCCCATGGAGACGATCGTAGAGATGCTGGATGTAGTCCTGTGGAACGGCTTGCCATGCCATTTCCACCTGGCGCCTCAGTTGGACCAGCGTTCGTGCTGGACGTGCAGACCGCGTGACACGACGCTTCATCCAGTCCCAAACATGCTCAATGGAGGACAGATCCGGAGATCTTGCTGGCCAGGGTAGTTGACTTACACCTTCTAGAGCACGTTGGGTGGCACGGGATACATGCGGACGTGCATTGTCCTGTTGGAACAGCAAGTTCCCTTGCCGGTCTAGGAATGGTAGAACGATGGGTTCGATGACGGTTTGGATGTACCGTGCACTATTCAGTGTCCCCTCGACGATCACCAGTGGTGTACGGCCAGTGTAGGAGATCGCTCCCCACACCATGATGCCGGGTGTTGGCCCTGTGTGCCTCGGTCGTATGCAGTCCTGATTGTGGCGCTCACCTGCACGGCGCCAAACACGCATACGACCATCATTGGCACCAAGGCAGAAGCGACTCTCATCGCTGAAGACGACACGTCTCCATTCGTCCCTCCATTCACGCCTGTCGCGACACCACTGGAGGCGGGCTGCACGACGTTGGGGCGTGAGCGGAAGACGGCCTAACGGTGTGCGGGACCGTAGCCCAGCTTCATGGAGACGGTTGCGAATGGTCCTCGCCGATACCCCAGGAGCAACAGTGTCCCTAATTTGCTGGGAAGTGGCGGTGCGGTCCCCTACGGCACTGCGTAGGATCCTACGGTCTTGGCGTGCATCCGTGCGTCGCTGCGGTCCGGTCGCAGGTCGACGGGCACGTGCACCTTCCGCCGACCACTGGCGACAACATCGATGTACTGTGGAGACCTCACGCCCCACGTGTTGAGCAATTCGGCGGTACGTCCACCCGGCCTCCCGCATGCCCACTATACGCCCTCGCTCAAAGCCCGCAACTGCACATACGGATCACGTCCACGCTGTCGCGGCATGCTACCAGTGTTAAAGACTGCGATGGAGCTCCGTATGCCACGGCAAACTGGCTGACACTGACGGCGGCGGTGCACAAATGCTGCGCAGCTAGCGCCATTCGACGGCCAACACCGCGGTGCCTGGTGTGTCCGCTGTGCCGTGCGTGTGATCATTGCTTGTACAGCCCTCTCGCAGTGTCCGGAGCAAGTATGGCGGATATGACACACCGGTGTCAATGTGTTCTTTTTTCCATTTCCAGGAGTGTATGATGGGAATTAGTATGCGCATGCACGGTTTGGTTGGGGGATGAATGCCTCTTTCATTTGGATGGGTTCGTCAGTAAGCTAAATTGACGTATTTGTGGTACTGAGAATCCGCATTTCGCGATCGAGAAGTCTCTTCACCCTAAACGGACGACTGTGTGGTATTCAGTGTCCACACAGAATACTTCGGTGACTACCGAACGGAACGTGAAGGTTTTGCGAGATGATTTCATCCCAATATCTAAAGCGACCCTTATATCGATAAGGTGTGGTTCATTCCCCCCCCCCCCTCACTCAAGAGGTCGTCGATAGCATCAATGTTCCGATACTAAAAGCGAGTCATGCAGAATTTTGCTATTCGTCTGCGCCACATCGTCGCCATTGATGACAGGCATATCGAACATTTATTTTCTTTTGTCATCAGTCTTTGGACTGGTTTGATGCGGCCCACTACGAATTCCTCTCCTGCGCCAACCTCTTCATCTCAGAGTAGCACCTGCAACCCACGTCCTCAGTTACTTGGTCGACGTATTCCAATCTTTGTCTCCCTCTAGTACCATGGAAGTCATTCCCTCACGTCTTAGTCTTAGTAGATGTCCTGTCATCCTGTCCCTTCACCTTACTGGTGTTTCCCACATATTTTTTTCCTCTCCGAGTCTGCGCAGAACCTCTCCATTCCTTACCGTATCAGGCCACCTAATTTTCAACATTCATCTCTAGCAACAGATCTCAAATGCTTCGATTCTCTTCTGATCCGGTTTTCCTATCGTCCGTGTTCCACTACCATACAATTCTGTACTCCACACGTACATTCATAGCCGGCCGAAGTGACCGAGCGGTTCTAGGCGAAACAGTCGCAGGTTCGAATCCTGCCTCGGGCATGGATGTGTGTGATGTCCTTAGGTTAGTTAGGTTTAAGTAGTTCTAAGTTCTAGGGGACTGAAGACCAAAGCAGGTAAGTCCCATGGTGCTCAGAGCCATTTGTACATTCAGAGAAATTTCTTCCTCAAATTAAGGCTGACATTTGATATTGGTAGACTTCTCTAGGCCATGAATGCCCTTTTTCCCATTGCTAGTCTGTTTTTGATGTCCTACTTGCTCCGTCCGTCATTGGTTATTTTACAGCCTAGGTAGCAGAATTCCTGAACTTCATCTACATCGTGACCATCAATCCTGATAGGTTTCTCGCTGTTCTCATTTCTACTACTTGTCATTACCTTTGTCTTTCTTCGATTTACTCTCAATCCATAATCTGTACTCATTACACTGTTCATTCCGTTCAGTAGGTCATGTAATTCTTTTTCACTTTCACTCAGCATGTCATCTGCGAATCGTATACTGATATCCTGTCACCTTGAATTTTAATTCCACTCTTCAACCTTTCTTTTATTTGCATCATTGCTTCCTCGATGTACTGACTGAAGGGCGAAAGGCTACACCCTTTTTCATACGAGCACTACTTCCTTGGTCGTCCACTCATTATTTCCTCTTGGCTGTTGTGCACATTGAATAAGACCCGTCTCTCCCTATAGCTTACGCCTCCTTTTCTCAGAATTTCGAACATTCTGCGCCATTTTACGTTGTCGAACGTTTTTTCCAGGTAGACAAATCCTATGAACGTGTCTTGATTTTTTTTAAATCTTGCTTCCATTATCAACCGCAAAGTCAGAATCGCCTCTCTCGTGTCTGTACATTTCCTAAAGCTAAACTGCTCGTAATGTAGAGCATCCTCAGTTTTCTTTTCCATTCTTCTGTGTATTATTCTTCTAAGTTACTTGGATGCATGAGCTGTTAAGCTGATTATGAGGTAATTCTCGCATTTGTTAGCTCTTGCCGTCTTCGGAATTCTATAGATGATGCTTTTACGAAAGTCAGATGGTATATTGCCAGAGTCATACATTCTACACATCAACGTAAATAGTCGTTTTGTTGCCACTTCCCGGAATTATTTTATAAATTCTTGTGAAATGTTATCAATCTTTACTACTTTATTTGATATTAAGTCCTCCAAAGCTCTGTTAAATTCTGATGCTAGTACTGGATTCCCCACCTCTTCTAAATTGACTCCTGTTTCTTCTTCCGTTCGATGGAACATGTCATAACGTAAATCCGAATATCTATAGTGACATTTATAAGTTTAATGAACCGTATTCACGCAGTAGTTTGTAAATAATTTATGTTTTTTTTCTTATAGTTCAATAACACTCAACAACATATTTGATTTGAAGTGTGTAAATTGCATGATTTTTAGTTAGTTATATTTATTACAGTATAAAATTATACAACATCATCAGATTCATAAATATTTAGCTGTAGTTTTTTTAAAAAAGGTAATCTACATTTTTGTGTAAATAACTCACCAACTAAATATGCATTCATGTACTAGATTTAGCGTAACAAATTTTGGTAAAATATTAAGAAAATATGAAGATAATATTACGTGAATGATAATACTTTGTAAGTCTACTTTGTACCAGAACTATGCAAAGCACAAAAGAAAATTTATAAATTAACTGGTCAGAAATGTATAGAAAGGATCACAAATGTTAAATGTCCATACGTACAGTGTATGGTTCAAATGGTTCAAATGGCTCTGAGTACTATGGGACTCAACATCTTAGGTCATAAGTCCCCTAGAACTTAGAACTACTTAAACCTAACTAACCTAAGGACATCACACACACCCATGCCCGAGGCAGGATTCGAACCTGCGACCGTAGCAGTCCCGCGGTTCCGGACTGCAGCGCCAGAACCGCACGGCCACCGCGGCCGGCTACAGTGTATGCAATTACATATTTTGTTCAGAGATAAATTCAGAAAATGACCGTTTTTGCTTGGCTTGATGTTTATACACATACTCGGGAACATCCCTTATGACTGTCCAGCCATAATCTGTTAAAATAGTAGGGCTCTACTAAAATGTGGCAATATCTTGATGAAACCGCTCCCCATGTTCATCCTTTACTGCACTAAAACCTTGGGGAAGAAGTCAAGGTGACTATGTGAGAAATGCATTTTCAACGAGAGGTTGCAACCAAGTTTTTCATAATATGACAAAATGTTATCTACAATCTCCTTGTAATTTACTGCTCGTATGTTCCCTAAGAACTGTAAACAGACTGTCTTAAAACATTCCCATGCATGCTTCTCTTATGATTCCATCAAAAGTGTGGTCTCCAAAAATCTGTCGAATCTGTGGGCCTACAAAGATGCCCTCATTTACTTCGGCATCACTTAAGTAACGGAATTTTTGCCTTATGTGCTCAAATACGTCACCGTCTTTGCTCATTCCCTTAACAAAATTTTTCACGAGACCCAACTTCATGTGCAAGGGCGGGAGCAGAATCTTTTTAGGGTTTACTAGAGGTTCACTTTTAATGTTCTTTATACCTGGTTGAAGAGATTTTCTGGTGGTCCATTCATGTTTACTATAATGAGATGCACGAGCTCGGCTATCCCATTCACAGAGAAAGCAGCAATATTTAGTATACTCTAAGCGCATACCTAATAGCAGTTCAACCACTTTCAAGTCACCACAAATCTGCCATTGAGAGTCATTACACTTGATGGCTTCTAGTAAAATTTTCATGTTTTGGTATGACTTTTTCAATTGCACACCCCGCCCAACTGGAATAGAAGGAAGCTCATTACCAACATGTAAAAGCACCGCTTTTAAGCTCAACTTCGATGATCATTAAAGAGTCTCCATTCATCAGGGCTGTAGTTAATTCTGAGAGCCTTCATTAGACCATTTATGTCTACACATGCCCCAAGACTATCTTGCATGTTAAAAAAGGAGTGAATTCTTGCTCTCTTCTGCGGTAGATTGAAACATTTACATTGCTTTCCAGAAAACTCCGTTGCTGCAATCTTGATGCCAAAATCTCAGCCTTAGCTTTAGAGAGCTCCAAATCTCTAATGAGATCACTTAACTAATTTTGAAAATTTTTTTTGTGGATCATCAGTTTATGATATATTAGGAAGAAACTCTGGATCTTGTGATGTACATGGTTCAGAACATTCACAATACCCATCAGAAGTAATCTTGTACGCTATTGGTGGTTCAGGTATTGGCAATCCTTCCCCATGTATAACCGAACGTATGGCAGATTGAACGTTAGGATAGATCACAGGCAGCTTCTTCTTCTTATATTTTCCCTTCTTCATAGGAGGCATCATACAAAAGTAGCAGTCACTGGCATGGTTAGGTGGCTCAATCCAGATAATGGGCACTGCTGCAAAGGGCATTGAACGTTCTTTCCCATGCATCCAATTCCTGAGATTGCTGGCACAAGTGTTGCAGATCACATGCAGAGACCAGGGTTCATCCTGATCACCTATTATGCACCCAAATTACAGCGGTAAGCTCTTGAATGGACAGTGTCTTGAAAGGAGGATATAAGATGAACATCAACAAAAGCAAAACGAGGATAATGGAATGTAGTCAAATTAAGTCGGGTGATGCTGAGGGAATTAGATTAGGAAATGAGACACTTAAAGTAGTAAAGGAGTTTTGCTATTTAGGGAGTAAAATAACCGATGATGGTCGAAGTAGAGAGGATATAAAATGTAGACTGGCAATGGAAAGGAAAGCGTTTCTCAAGAAGAGGAATTTGTTAACATCGAGTATAGATTTAAGTGTCAGGAAGTCATTTCTGAAAGTATTTGTATGGAGTGTAGCCATGTATGGAAGTGAAACATGGACGATAACTAGTTTGGACAAGAAGAGAATAGAAGCTTTCGAAATGTGGTGCTACAGAAGAATGCTGAAGATAAGGTGGGTAGATCACGTATCTAATGAGGAGGTACTCAATAGGATTGGGGAGAAGAGAAGTTTGTAGCACAACTTGACTAGAAGAAGGGATCGGTTGGTAGGACATGTTTTGAGGCATCAAGGGATCACAAATTTAGCATTGGAGGGCAGTGTGGAGGGTAAAAATCGTAGAGGGAGACCAAGAGATGAATACACTAAGCAGATTCAGAAGGATGTAGGTTGCAGTAGATACTGGGAGATGAAGAAGCTTGCACAGGATAGAGTGGCATGGAGAGCTGCATCAGACCAGTCTCAGGACTGAAGACCACAACAACAACAACAACAACAACAACAAGCTCTTTTAATCACTGGAGTTATTTGCTGTTTTTGTGAAGCAAATGTCACTTCTTCACACACATATCAAAATGTGTCAGCACTGTTAACACAAATTCGTGTCATATTTGTTTATTTCAAATAGCAGACAACCTGAACAACTGGTAGTTAACCTGTAAAAAAATGTGCAAAAGTTATTACATGCATTAATAAAGTCACCGAAGTTGAAGAAGAAGGAGACAAAAAGATCACTAAGACTGGTATCAAAACGTTTATATCCAAAATATTGCACACAAGTAAGACCAGGGACAATAATATAATCCATTGTCACTAGTTTTTATGACTTTGACAAACCATTAGAACATTCGATTTTAAACTTAACATAAAAATCCGTATATAATTATCTCACCGTAATGAAACAGTGTAAAATGAAGACTAGAATAATTTTGAATTGTCTTTGTGCTATTCGTGATCAGCACATTAGAACTGATAGGAATTGGCTATTATATTCGCATTACATTTTCATTGTTGCACAGTGTAACTGTCACCCTGTAAATATACTCTTTTCTGGGGCACTGGTGTTTCACCTGACACCTCGTGGCGAAGATCGGGGCTACGAGCTCGTCGGATACGTCGGAGCCAGTACCTAGCAAGGACATCAGTAAACAGCAGCCGGAATTACATGGAACAACAAAGCTTACCCAGAATATTGATTAAAACTTGAAACTAACTGGGCCACATTTGACATGTTATTAATATGACCTGACCATGAAACTGTTGTAAGAAGGTCAAGGTATTTTTCAGTTTGGCAGAATTAGAAGTTGTCATAGTTACTTATTTCCTAACGTCTGGAGTAAACGCGTGTCAGCGAAGAGTCGCACATTTTTATCATTTTTGGTAACGTATGGCGAAGCATACCGCATCGTCTACCCCAAGTATGAGTAGGTAGCATCTGAGTTCAATAATTTTTGTTGTGTATTTTTGATGCGACAGTTGAATAGATAGACTGAAACTGAATGAAAAAGGAGAAGTGTGTTTGACGTGGTTTACGCGTCCTCTTCTACTACAAATCATTTGTGTTATATAATTTTCTAGGGCACATATGAGACAAATGCGACAGGTAGAAGTGAGGGTAGAACTGTTTTATCACTGAGAGTGCTACGTCACAGTTGTAGCTGTAAGAACTACCATATTTAATGTATTTTTTATTTAATGCACTATATCAGGAATTCAATAATTGAATAAACCTATGAACATTAATAACACTGAATTCTTAAACAGTGTTCCCTGATGGCTATTTTTTGCCTCAGTGTTATATTTTCATCTGAAATAAGAAGAGGTTAGTGAGAAGCGATTGTGCAACTAAACAATAAAGAAATACTTTCAATTTGGCCACAGTAACCTGGTTTCTATTAAAAAAAGCAAAAGTATGAAAATATAGTAGAATATCCACGTGTCTTTACATTCATAAAACGTTTATTAATGAAATACCAGATACCTACTAGTAATAACTTAATATTTGGGGAGAGTCTCCCAATATATTGTAAGTTCCAACACCAGGATCACTCTTGTTTAAATATCACTCATTACAGGCTGAGCTAATTTAGTTTTAAGAAAATGTTTCGTATAGAGAATTAAAGTCAGATGACGATCGCTGGCGAGGTATTTTAATAAAAACAGCATAGCAAACAGGAATACTCTTCCTGCGGGAGGCAATGATATGACTGGTCTGTGTGACGAGGAAAATTACATGATACGTCTACATCGTCGGTTAAGGTCAACACTAGCTACAAATCTTTAATTATAATCTGCGTTTATGACTCTAGACTTGTTTCTATAACACATCGAAAATGTGTAGCTTTAGTCTAACATTCACTTGACGAGTACCTCCAAAAGTTTTCTGCCCTGTGGATTATTGGATTTCACTAAAAAATGAAATAAATAAAAGGGAACCCAGCAGGTGGTAGAACGTATAATAAATCACCAGGCGTTAGTTCGGGTACCCACTCTTCTACTTTCGTACCATTTGCAGCAACAGCCGTTATGGCTATCAAAAACTTGGCACTTGTTCATATATTTGTCACTCGCTCATAATACTATTAAAGCATTACACTTGGAATGTTGGCTGTCTATTTTCAGCCATTGATCTACAGGGTGTTACGAAAAGGTACGGCCAAACTTTCAGGAAACATTCCTCACACACAAATAAAGAAAAGATGTTATGTGGACATGTGTCCGGAAACGCTTAATTTCCATGTTAGAGCTCATTTTAGTTTCGTCAGTATGTACTGTACTTCGTCGATTCACCACCAGTTGGCCCAATTGAAGGAAGGTAATGTGGACTTTGGGGCTTGTGTTGACATGGGACTCATTGCTCGACAGTAGTAGCATCAGGCACATCAGTACGTAGCATCAACAGGTTAGTGTTCAACACGAACGTGGTTTTGCAGTCAGTGCAATGTTTACAAATGCGGAGTTGGCAGATGCCCATTTGATGTATGGATTAGCACGGGGCAATAGCCGTGGCGCGGTACGTTTGTATGCAGAACGAAGGTGTCCCGACAGGAAGACGTTCGAAGCAATTGATCGGCGTCTTAGGGAGCACGGAACATTCCATCCTATGACTCGCGACTGGGGAAGACCTAGAACGACGAGGACACCGGCAATGGACGAGGCAATTCTTCGTGCAGTTGACGATAACCCTAATGTCAGCGTCAGAGAAGTTGCTGCTGTACAAGGTAACGTTGATCACGTCACTGTATGGAGAGTGCCACGGGAGAACCAGTTGTTTCCGTATCATGTACAGCGTGTGCAGGCACTAACAGCAGCTGATTGGCCTCCACGGCTACACTTCTGCGAATGGTTCATCCAACAATGTGTGAATCCTCATTTCAGTACAAATGTTCTCTTTACGGATGAGACTTCATTCCAACGTGATCAAATTGTAAATTTTCACAATCAACATGTGTGGACTGACGAGAATCCGCACGCAATTGTTCAATCACGTCATCAATACAGATTTACTGTGAACGTTTATGCAGGCATTGTTGGTGATGTCTTGATTGGGCCCCATGTTCTTCCACCTACGCTCAATGGAGCACGTTATCATGATTTCATACGGGATACTCTACTTGTGCTGCTAGAACATATGCCTTTACAAGTACGACACAATGTGGTTCACGCACGATGGAGCTCCAGCACATTTCAATCGAAGTGTTCGTACGCTTCTCAACAACCGATTCGGTGACCGATGGATTGGTAGAGGCGGACCAATTCCATGGCCTCCACGCTCTCCTGACCTCAACCCTCTTGACTTTCATTTATGGGGGCATTTGAAAGCTCTTGTCTACCCAACCCCAGTACGAAATGTAGAGACTCTTCGTGCTCATATTGTGGATGGCTGTGATACAATACGCCATTCTCCAGGGCTGCATCAGCGCATCAGGGATTCCATGCGACGGATGGTGGATGCATGTATCCTCGCTAACGGAGGACATTTGAACCTTCCTGTAACAAAGTGTTTGAAGTCACGCTGGTACGTTCTGTAGCTGTGTGTTTCCGTTCCATGATTAATGTGATTTGAAGAGAAGTAATAAAATTAGCTCTAACATGGAAAGTAAGCGTTTCCGGACACATGTCCACATAACATATTTTCTTTCTTTGTGTGTGAGGAATGTTTCCTGGTCAAAGAAGCTCGTATTTCGTTTCTTGCCTAATTACAACATGCCTGCCATGAAACGTCACTGGAACACAAAATGAAAATATTTTTCGGTCCTGCTCCCACATTAGCCTCTTACGTCGCATGTTGGTATAGAGTTCAAAGCCAGAAATAAGTAAAGACTTGCTTGTGACACACAGACCTATGGAAATGTTTTAGTCTAACAATAAGATGGTGGACTACGCAGAAAGCAAGAATCTCGAGACACGCAGAAATGTCATGCTCTGTGATCAGTGTTCTACATCCGGATAGTACGTAGATCACTGTTTTCAACTATCAATGAGCGTCATTGGCTCAGTGTTGCTCTACCATCACGGAGCTTGCTATTCCAAAAATCTCTAACATTTACCAGCACACTCGGCCAAGTCTAGCACGAGAGTGTTGCGAGTATAATTTGAACAGTGTCCTTCTTACAAGAACGCTACCGACTACTGGAATCAGCTACCCGTAACGCGGTCTCAGCTATCCATGAACCAGCAGTCCCAGAGTTAATTTCTTCCTCTTTTATATGGTGAACTTTGCTGTCGTATTCGCTTAAGTTCCATGCTGGGCACTTAATATGCAGTCATTGCTACAGTATAATTAAGAATGTACCGACATAGTGTTATAGTTGCTCCTGAGAGTGCAGCGTACAACGACGAAATAAACAGCAAAACTGCACAGGATTCAGCCGGTCGGAGTGGCCTTGCGGTTCTAGGCGCTACAGTCTGGAGCCGAGCGACCGCTACGGTCGCAGGTTCGAATCCTGCCTCGGGCATGGATGTGTGTGATGTCCTTAGGATAGTTAGGTTTAGTTGGTTCTACGTTCTAGGAGACTGATGACCTCAGAAATTAAGTCGCATAGTGCTCAGAGCCATTTGAAACATTTTTTATACAGGATTCAGCTTTACAAAGTCAATGTTAACATGCAGGTCGTCAGATCAGTCGTAGTCATTTAAATCGTTTGTACGTAAATACATAGCATCATCAGCCTAATACATACACCAGTGACACTTAAAAGGTTGCGAATGTTATTACCGTCTGAGAATTCGAGCTGCGCCAGCGCCCATAGCGGGAAGAACTCAGGCCGTAAGAGTAATGCTTTTTGCAATCGTCCTCCATTTAATTTACGAAATATTTACTTTGATGAGTCAAAACATTATGCCTACTTACCATCTTGTCCGCCCGTCTTTGAAACGAAATACATCACTGATTCTGCGTATCAGGGATCCAAAAGCTTGTTGGTAGGTTTGTGGAGGTATGTGGAATTAGATGTGTCTACACCATGTCATGGAAATCATTTATATAACTGGCCACTGATTTGCGTACGTGGTGATGACGCCCGATAGCGACCCTGATCACTGTAATGCTGCTCAAACTACCGTAGCACTGAGACACGGACAATCATTTTGTTGAAAGGTGACATTGCCGTCTGTTCAAATGATTCAAATGGCTCTGAGCACTATGGGACTTAACTGCTGAGGTCATCAGTCCCCTAGAACTTAGAACTACTTAATTCTAACAAACCTAAGGACATCACAGACATCCATGCCGGAGGCAGGATTCGAACCTGTGACCGCAGCAGCCGCGCGGTTCCAGACTGTAGCGCCTAGAACCGCTCGGCCACTCCGGCCGGCACATCGCCATCGGGGAAGACATCAAGCATGAAGGGTTGCAGGTGTTTCGTAGCTATCAGCGTGTCTTCTATTACTACCATAGATCCCATGCAAGTGCAGGAGAACTTCTGCCATAGCGTGATACTGCTCCCAGCAGCCTGCATCCGTGGCGTGCTGCACGTTTCGAATGCTGATCACGCCGTGGCCACTGCAATCGTCATCGACCATGTCGTTGCGTCAACGTTGGAACACATAAGGGGGGAGGTGTGTTTGCTGCGGTGCTCCATGTTCAACATGCCCGGAAACCCTTGTGCGTGTACCAGCATTACAATCCTCCCGCAGAGATGCAGACCACCATCTGCCCTACTTTGCAGAGTTGACAAGGCTCCAAACCGCACGTTCTGTGAAGATTCGTGGACGTCCAAATATTTAGCGCCTAGTGGTATTTTCGCAGTCCTTCTACCTCGTTCCGTAGATGTTCATGATAGTAGCATGTGATCATTGGACCAGCTTCACCGTTTTCGAGATACTTATTTACAGGCTCTGCGTATTAATAATTTTACCTTTTGTCAGAATCGCTTATCTCAATTGATTTCCGCATGTGGTGATCCCCCGTCCGTGTCTGCTCCACTTATACTCTTCCGTTACCGCGTCACGTGCCTGCAAAGCCAGCAGGTGGCATACAACGCCAGAGGGCCATGGGCGTAAAGTTTGGCTTAGTATTGTATTACCAGCGTATGTTTTTGTGTCCCAAGAGTAAGTAAATTATCAAGAGGCTTGAATTGTCACGTATGGGAGGCAAATCTCACTGATTGAGTGACGTAATCTACAGCATTTCCATTAGTAATCGCTTTCTAGATTCCACTCAATTTCGGCTTACTCCGCTGAGAGCAATATAAACACACTGCAGTGTCTCAAGAATGACAGGCAGGTATTCATTTTAGTGTTTTTTGTGACAGGCACTATCCTTAATGCTTAACTGTTTTGTATGGAATCTGAGGCGTAACTCTTTTGTATGGAATCTGAGGAACTGCTCGTTCTAATACTTTACTCGACTCGTATCTCTTGTTTTCTTCAAAAGACAACTATGTTCACAATCCTGTCGTTAGTCGCTCTGATGTCCGTGGCTCGGATGTTGCAACAACTGCGGAATTAGTCTATTCTTCGTTCGGAAACATTTTTATTGTATTTTACGTTTCATTATGACGTCTATGTGCTTTTCTTCTCATCTCCGTTTGTTGTGTCCTATTTGGCACTTTAGATAATGTGGACAGAGTATTTCATACCAGTTTCCTATTCCGAGCATTCATCCTTTGGCTGGAAGTTTAGCGAGTAAAACGGTATTGTGTACGTACAGGACATCTTCCTGCAAAAGTTCATGTCCTCCGCTGTTTACTACCCTTCTTTGTTCTAAAAAGACAAATGAGTTTCTTCACCAAATGTCTGTAGGTTGCAACAGAATCGCAATTACATTGCGTTGTCATTTGCTATTCCATACTTATTGGCCTCCTTGGGAAACTAAATAAAAGACACACCTGATGTAATTTTGTTGTTGTGGCTGTTTCACTATATACGCTCCTTTCAACCAAAAAAATGTTCATCAGTATAAATCAACATCATTAAATTTATAACAGACTCGAAATTAAGCTCTTCTATCACCGGCTATTTTACACGACTTGGGGTCTTCGGAAACTAAAGTAAAACAGGTGATACCGTGTTCTTGTTAAGGTATTGTTTTTTGTTTTCAATAAAAAACGAAGTGACAAATAAACATATTGGCACTAGTTCGATATCGTATTAGGTTACTGATTGTCTGTGGCGTTGCTGTCGCAGTCTATAATACAAATAAGCAGCACTGTCACGACTGCATGTTTTGAACTGTGGTGTAACAGCTTTAATACTCAAAACGTCCAAAATTATTGGACAGGCTCCATGACTTAACAGGTCAGTTCCACGAAACCTTTCCTGTTCCTTTACTCCAAATCAACACATCTCGCATCATGAAACCTTCGCTGTACTTAGTGTCTTATTCAGACCTATCTGCTTTTTGATATGTTCGTGTTAATACTTCAATGTAAATTGCTCAAATGTTATATCCGCAACAATGATACGAGCGTTAAATAACACTCAAACTAGTTTCATATTCCCTATCTCACTTCGAAACCACAGTTTCAACATCCTGCCAGTTACATACAGCTACACAACCCTTTTTTAAATTTGGCGTTAAGATATACACTGGCATTTACATAGACCTACACTAATCCTTTTTAAAATTTGATTATTTTGTGATAATTGGCATTAAGAAATACACTGACATACAAGTAGACAACATAGATCATAAACTTCATGCTACATAACAAATTAGTTATAGGTACCCGACTGCGAGAAATACTGGCATTTAATTTGGTATGGCGCATTAACCGATGTTTCCCGCTTAAAACTCATGTGGACTTCTACATTCCCTATATTGCAAATTTTCTACTTCAGACGATGCCTCCCGTCATTTGAGATGTTCACTGGCAAGTGTACTTGGTACAGTCGCCTGTCATTTACACTCCTTAGTAAAACGTGATAGTTCGTCCTACCATCCACTGACATGCACCGTGGAATACAAAATGGTGCAAACTAACCCCATCAGTTTGCTTAAATTACCTCGAAAAACTATTCTATTTGTTCCAGTCCAGTCCATAACAGATGGTCTGCTAGATAAATGACTCATAACACAGTAAAGATGACATCAAGTCCGGAACATAATCATTAGTGTTGCTCACAAAGACTTGGGGCCATAGAGTTCACGTACTCCACTTCTTAAAATCTGGTACTGCGCATAGTACAAGTGAAGGGAACACTGACGTTAAGTCACAAAGCTACTGCACTTACACAGAAGTGCTCTGAATTCGAAATTTCACAAACTTTTTGTCTAATAATTGTGGTTCAGTGAGCATGCTCTCGACCACATTGATTTATAGCTTAATTAAAGACTCCCGTACGCTTCCGATAATAAATAAGTTCTGCCTTAAAATCTATATTATTCAAAAACCGGCTGCTATGTCACTACGCACTTAAACTGTTTCAATTTTATCAACACTGAAAATTCCTGTTGTTTAAGACGAAAGCCTAGCATTATCGAGGCAGACACATTTAGGTGTGAACTCCTAGAATGGGTGATAACAAATACAATATTTTTATCAGTGTTACATAAAATTCAAATTCAGACGAACACCTTTCAACTTGTAAGTAATAAGCACTGGGTTCTATAAGATAATCACAAAATGAAATCTGTCATAAACCTACACTTTTCAACTTGTATGCCATCAGCATTGGGTTTTATAAGATAGTCACAATATGAAATCTGTTGTGAATCTACAGCCAATACACCACTGTTGTAAGGAGAGCTGATCTGCCTGGTCAAACGTAAGGCAAGTTTATTTTCTTCCCTCCCGATTACTGTGATATGTAAGGTGAAGTTTCCATATGGTTACCGCCAGGTGTTGACAAGTCCTCATGTTGAAACTCCTCTCTGCTGGGGTTCAAGCATGACAGATACTCCAAATTATTTCAAGTTCTTCTTTGAGAATCTGAATACCTGTTTGTTACAACAGAGGCAAAGCAAATGGGACAAATTAGCAGATTATCAATGAATCCACACTGTACGTCTACTCTCTACTCTGATTAGCTGCTTCACATAAGAAATACAAGTTATCCACACCGGAATGGTACACTTCTACCTTTATTGTTGTTTTTCATCAAGTATCTCATAGCATTGGGTGACGGAGGGCCTCAGACATATCTGCTGTTTACCCACGGAGTTAAAGAAACAGATAGAAGTGTTTCCGAATATGTATAATTACCTACAGTCTGTTGTAGTCGTTGTGGTCTTCAGTCCTGAGACTGGTTTTATGCAGCTCTCCATGTTACTCTATCCTGTGCAAGCTTCTTCATCTCCCAGTACCTACTGCAACCTACATCCTTCTGAATATGTTTAGTGTATTCATCTCTTGGTCTCCCTCTATGATTTTTACCCTCCACGCTGCCTTCCAACTCTAAACTGGTGATCCCTTGATGCGTCAGAATATGCCCTACCAACCGATCCCTTCTTCTAGTCAAGTTGTGCCACAAATTTCTCTTCCCTCCAATTCTATTGAATACCTCCTCATTAGTTATGTGGTCTACCCATCTATTCTTCAGCAGTCTTCTGCAGCACCACATTTCGAAAGCTTCTATTCTCTTCTTGTCTAAAGTATTTATCGTCCATGTTTCACATCCATACATGGCTATACTACATACAAATACTTTCAGAAATGACTTCCTGACACTTAAATCTATACTCGATGTTAACAAATTTCTCTTCTTCAGAAACGCTTTCCTTGCCATTGCCAGTCTACATTTTATATCCTCTCTACTTCGACCATCGTCAGTTATTTTTCTCCCCAAATAGCAATACTCATTTACTACTTTTAGCGACTCATTTCCTAATCTAATCCCCGCAGCATCACACGATTAAATTCGACTACATTCCATTATTCTCGTTTTGCTTTTGTTGATATTCATCTTATATCCTGTTTTCAAGACCATGTCCCTTCCGTTCAGTTGCTATTCCAGGTTCTTTGCTGTGTAAGAGATCCATGATTAACGAATTTGTTGCTAGCGCACTTGAGCAGATGTAATTTCGATGGATTGCTCACGCGCTGCCTGCGATATGTAAGCTATAAAAGAGTCTCAGACCAGAGAGCAGTGCTGTATGCAGTAGGAACTGCGTAGCAGTTGTAGTAGTTGTTGCGAGCAGTCGTGTGTGTCGAGTTGGCTGGGCCAGTCGTGGGGAGCGACGGCGGAGGATGAGTGTTGTAGTATAAGGTAACAGCAGCCTCGCGCATATGTAGTATTGTTATATCAAGTCCCATGTAAATGTTTTTAAAAAAGTATCTTAATAATAATCATTCTCATAAAAAGTAACTGTTGACAGTCATTTCAATTTAAACAATATACTAATTTCTCCAATCCTTGGTCATCCCGATTATTGAAAATAAAAGTCAGTTCTTTCTTTTTATACATGACAAATATATCGGCCAGCATTCCACTCGGCTGTGCCAGAAAAATTTCTTATAGGAGCAGATACATGCGTTATCCGGCGACCTTATTGTGGTAAGAATTTTCAATTTATTCAGAATGATCTTTCAGGGCTATGACGTAGCACTGCTGACGTCCAAAATTTACCAATTTAAATTCACAGTCAATTATTGAAAGGTTATAACTGAGCCACAATTTATTATTGAGAGATTAGTCACATTTTATTATTGATAGGTTACGCAATTTATTTATTTTTTACTGTTGGGAGGTTTCGGAACTTTTCTTTCGGGAGGTTACACTAAATGTGAATATTATTCATATTGTTTTATTGTGGGGAGGTTCCAGCTGCCTGCGACAGAATTACCATGTCATCGGCGAACCTCAAACTTTTTATTTCTACTCCATCGATTTTATTTCCTACTCCAAATTTTTCTTTTGTTTCCTTTACTACTTGCTCAATATAAAGATTGAATAACATCGGGGAGAGGCTACAACCCTGTCTCACTCCATTCCCAACCACTGCTTCCCATTCATGTCCCTCGACTCTTATAACTGCCATCTGCTTTACCTACAGTCTATAACTCAAAAATATATATGACTTTCAAAATCTTTCTGAAAGGCCCGACGAATCACGCAGGGCTACCAGGTATTTAGGGTTGTGGAAAGGGCCAAGGGAGTTGCGGTCTGATTCATTTCACAATTGTAATTTATTATCA
The DNA here is from genome assembly GCF_023864275.1 of Schistocerca cancellata. Classification (NCBI taxonomy): domain Eukaryota; kingdom Metazoa; phylum Arthropoda; class Insecta; order Orthoptera; family Acrididae; genus Schistocerca; species Schistocerca cancellata. The sequence goes on from NC_064628.1 coordinate 848,296,937, forward strand.
TTTAGTTCACAAAAATAAACTTTTCAAAGAATTAAATTTGCTTCGCAGCTGAAGGCCTCCAAACAGATGCTTTAGAATAAGTTCAATTTTGAAAAGACATGACACACAGTTAAATTTGCGAATAAGATAAATCGTATACATATATGAGATCAGAATGCGGAACGGCTGAAGGCTGCCGGATTACATCTCCAAAATTCGAAATATACTATGATGATTACTTAAGGCAGAAGTTCACAATGTTTTATGAAGCTAAATGGGCTGATGGCCCAAAAGGTGCAGAGAAAGAGATAAAAAATGCAATAAGCTGGCTGAAGGCCGCAAGGTTAATTTCTGTAAATTAAGGAAATATATATATTGCAACAATCGGTAAAACAGTACATTAAGTTTACAAATTTCCTTTTGCAACACCAACGGTGGAAGGCCCACAATAACTTGTAAAATCTTTCAGAGGAAATTACAATAACCTTTCAAGAGCAGAAGGCATTAATAATTGGACTTGAAGGAAACTCTGAGAACATGTTTCCAGGGCTGAAGGCCCTCAATTAACTTTGCTCAATTGAAAATATAAAATACAGAAAAGCCCCAAAACAACTTTTAAAATAAATTTCAACATATTTAACACTGCCAATGAATAATTAAGGGAACAGCACTCAGGAGCCTCCAGTGGATCGGTCTGCCCTCCTTCACTTAGGCGAGACAGGCGGTGAGTCAAACTTCGCTTAATTCGAGGGGACCCAACCAAGGGACAGTCACGGATTGACCGACCAACAATCCACCAAAAGTGAGGCCCGGCTTAAGTGTTGCGTAGCAGCAACGGTCGGGCGGGCGATGTCCATGTAGGGCTTACTGCTGCTGCAAGCCGGCGACTGGCTGGCCCGCGCTGAGTTCTGGACGGGTTGCAACTGACTGCCAGGGCCCAGGACACGACCCGAACTGCCGCCGTGAACTCTCCTCCTCGCACGTTCCGAACGTTCCGACTGACTCCAAGACAGATGACGACACATCTAAAATAATAGTCAGCAGAAATAACGCCAACTACACACACAAACTGACATCCACTTGCACGAAGACTTGAACGATACCCAACAGTAACTAAGCTCACACGAAGACAATTGGGAGTCGATGCACACACACACAGCCGACTCATGAACGATCGGCGAGCCAAAACACGTCGTCCGGTAGGACGACCGACCGACCATCCAACAAGACAGTGGCCCGCTTCAAGTGATGCGTGGTGGCAATGATCGAGCGAGCCATGTCGACGCTGACCTCACTGCTGCTCCACCCGATTGCACGAGTGCTGCTTTACAACTCCTTCACTGGCAGGTCCGGACTGCGATCCAGACGGGTTCCAACTGCCTGGCAGACCCGAACTCGCGACCAGAACTCGCTACGCCAACTCGCTTACGACTGACAACGACCGGGAAGTAATAGCAAAAATGTGGTTCAAATGGCTCTGAGCACTATGGGACTTAACTTCTAAGGTCATCAGTCCCCTAGAACTTAGAACTACTTAAACCTAACTAACCTAAGGACATCACACACATCTATGACGGAACAGGATTCGAGCCTGCGACCGTAGCGGTCGCGCGGGTCCACACTGTAGCGCCTAGAACCGCCCGGCCAACCCGGACGGCGAAGCAATAGCAGTCGAGCGAAGATACTACTAGAGGGCATATATCGATACGCGATGCTAGCGCCGGTCGCGGTCAGGCAAAGCAGCAACTGAGTGACATTAGTAATTTAAATTAACGTACTGAGGGTGAAGTACGTTAAAAAAAGGGTGTACAACACATGATGGCTGTGAGACGAGCCACGAACGGCTCACTTTCATTAAAAATTGAAAATTGTGGTTTTGGGTGTTTATACAAAAAGTGCGTCTGGCAATGTGGTGATAAAGGTGATAATCGATTTTGGAAGTGCAAGGATTAAATCGTATAAGTATGTGTAGTTTTGGTTCGAGAAAGAAGTGTGCAGTAAGCCTTTAGAGACTATGGGGGATGGATATGTAGGAGTTGATGACCTGTAACACAGGTATTTGAAGGGTTGCGGGGGGGGGGGGGAGGAGTAGAGTGGGGACAGAAGTGTTCTGGAGGACAAGATATGGAGAGGACAAGACATTTTCTCTCTGGAAGGATTTTTCTCTCTGGATGAATTTCCTGTTCAGACAGTGGCATTTGGTTAAAGTATCGTTGGGATAGAAAATATGACGAGAGGAACAGTCGAGAGACATGCTGGTACAAGCTAAGTAGAATAAGAGGTTTTGTAATTAGAAATGAAACGATTGGGTCGTTGGTGACAAGTTTGTGTAAGAGTAGTAGGCCGAGAACAATGTGAGAGAGGAAAACAGAATACAAGATTTGAGAGGGATACTTTGGGCGATTACGGAAGGTGAAATGCATGGCTTTGGATGATATGGAGTGTGTGACACAATTTGGTTGAGGGGGACAATTGACATGGGCATGAGGGTAGATAATGTATGAATGCAGAGTCTCGCGGCGATAACATTGAATAAAATGTTCTCGTGTTTCTTCCAACCGCGTCAATTGCTTAAAACTACACGAGCTTTCTGCCAAGCACTCCTTGGCCATTGTCAAGTGGTATGAGGGCAGATAACTCAGATCAACTCTTTCTTGGTGTGAAGTATGGTGGACTGACGCAATTCCCAATTTTGGCCTATGTGGTAGATGGAGTTAACGACTGTTCGATGATGGTGTCATGATTTTAAACAAACGATCGTTATCCACGAAGAATCTCCATGGGCGATACCGAAAATCCACACATTCTTCATAAAATTTATTCACAAAAAATAAGAAAACATTTCGAATCATCTGACGAAGAACAATACAAGATTTACTAGATGAAAGTCGCTACTAGAAGACTGTAGTTTAACAGACAAAACTGTCACGCATCTGGAAATGCAAAGCCTCCCTGACATAATTTTGATGCAAAGTTCAACTAAGAGTTTGGCACGGATTTAAGAAACAGCAAAACAACGTAAGCTCTTCTGTCTACACACTGAGTTAAATTTCAACAAAAGGTTTAAGTCCTTCCATCTGTGCATGGGGTTAAACTTCCCTTCAAACAGCCTACAATCAACGTACTACAAGACTAATCACAATAGACCATTACAACATCCACAACCATGAAGAGAGTTCCATCGGCAACTTGTAGAAGCGGTGGCGGCTTGTTAGCGGCGGAGATGTTGGCGTCATCGCAGAGCTGGATGTCCGAACTGGCAAGGAGTGAACTGCCGATAGATGGCCGTGCACAGACCTACATACCGTCTAGCGGCAGTATATCTTGGGACCTATTTTCGGTAACGTGCACCACAGAAGCAAGTAGCTTCCCGAGAACCGTGATCTCTGTTGGCGCTGTCAGGTCCACCTAGTCGAACACCAGAAATATTGTGGTTTTCAGCAACGAGTTGTTGACTGGCTTGTGAGCAACACTCGACGCTGGAATCTACGATGTGTTACCGACCTCGCATGAGTAGCGTTGCGACGTTGCGACATGTCATCCCTCTCAACCCCATTCCCCGCCGCTCCCTGGGAGGGTCGAAGAGGGCAAAACTCATCTTGACATCCCCTTGCGGCTTGATAGTAAGTGGGCTGGAAAGACGTCTACTTCTATTGCGTCGCACATCGGTTCTGTGAGTGCTTGCTATGGTTGTACTGACCTTGAGTTGACCATTTGTGGCCTCTCCTCGTCTCTAGCTCTGAGAAAAGAATGGGTGATAATCTTTCATCTTTTTATCTTGCTTTTGTAGGGTAGCGTTTGGTTTATATGTTTCTGGTAGACCTTGCCATTTCTAAGATGGACTTCGGAGAAGGCCACACTGTGGAGTATTCTTGCTGTTGCTGGGAGCCACTGTTTGCGACCCCTAGAAAAAAAAAATGATGCAACCTGAATCTTGAAGGGCACAATTATGGTGACCGGTTTTCTTGAAGGCAGCCGATTGACTGACGGATTTGTGATTGAAACTTGTGACATATGTGATCAACCACATAAGTTTTTCCGTAGGCAGTACTCAGACTTGTGGAGTGACGTGATATGAAGCTCTATGTTTTAAATGTATGTCATCCTTTCCACAAAAGGAAGTAGATTCGACTGAAGTGAATAGTATCTTAATATCAGTTTCCAGGCTTTCAGCGGTCCCACAACTGAAAATTTTTTTTCCACGTCCTGGATGGCCAAACTGGATGACATGCTCGACATATTGAAGACTTAAGGAAAACCTGCGATTGCATCAATGGCTGTGAGCCAGATATGGCCCGGAACTGGTCCGCCAAAATGTTGTCACGACCATGGCGTAGAAGTGTCTGGCAATGGGAAGACTGAGTAACGTAAGTAAGAGCATACTGACTATCAGACCAATTGTGTGATTGGATTGAAGAGTTCCTAGATAATAGAACGCAGCATTTCATTCTGAATGGAGAGAAGTCTTCCGCAGTAAGAGTGATTTCAGGTGTGCCACAGGGGAGTGTCGTAGGACCGTTGTTATTCAGAATATAAGTAAATGACCTTGTGGATAACATCGGAAGTTCACAGAGGCTTTTTGCGGATGATGCTGTGGTACATCGAGAGGTTGTAACAATGGAAAATTGTACTGAAACGCAGGAGGATCTGCCGCGAATTGACGCATGGTGCAGGGAATGGCAACTGAATCTCAATGTAGACAAGTGTAATGTGCTGCAAATACATAGAGGGAAATATCCCTTATCATTTAGCTACAATATAGCAGGTCAGCAACTGGAAGCAGTTAATTCCATAAATTATCGGGGAGTACGCATTAGGAGTGACTTAAAATGGAATGCTCATATAAAGTTGATCGTCGGTAAAGCAGATGCCAGACTGAGATTCATTGGAAGAATCCTAAGGAAATGCAATCCGAAAACAAAGGAAGTAGCTTACAGTACACTTGTTCGCCCACCGATTGAATACTGCTCACCGGTGTGGAATCCGTACCTGATAGGGTTGATAGAAGAGATAGATAAGATCCAACGGAGAGCAGCGCGTTTCGTTACAGGATCATTTAGTAATCGCGAAAGCGTTACGGAGATGATACATAATCTCCAGTGGAAGACTCTGAAAGAGAGACTCTCAGTAGCTCGGTACGAGCTTTTGTTCAAGTTTCGAGAACATACCTTCACCGAGCAGTGAAGCAGTATATTGCTCCCTCCTACGTATATCTCGTGAAGAGACCATGAGGATAAAATCAGAGAGACTGGAGCCCACACAGAGGCATACCGACATACCTTCTTTCCACGAACAATACGAGACTGGAATAGAAGGGAGAACCGATAGAGGTACTCAAAGTACCCTCCATCACACAATATCAGGTGGCTTGCGGAGTATTGATGTAGATGTAGATGTAGATGTAGATGAGTGAGATGGTGTGGCCTGGTTGGTCTGGTACGAGGTCCAAGCGGCAACCATCTCTGTTGGTGAGCAAATTTTTTGGTGTGGACCACCCCTTAGTGCAGCTCATGAAGAAGGGACAGCACCTGGCCGACATTGAAATGCCACCTTGGTGCGGTGGTTCTCGCTTTGTGTGAGCAGCACGCGTGGAGGGTTGAAAATTCGTGCCCCAAGTGCCAGTAAATCTGGATTTCTGAGCTGTTGTGTCTCCAGTCAGAGGCCCACAACAGTTGAAACAAGCAAAGGAGTTCCCTGATGGATGGGATGTCAGCACAGTCTCTGGCAATCGGCGTTGTGTCCATTGGGAGGCTGGCTGCCACTTCTTCTGCCTAGTGGTAAAACAATAAGTGGAAACGTGCATCTGGGTCCTCGTCAAATTCTGTGAGTCGTGTGCTGCTCGTGTTAATGCCGTTCATAGCTTGGCATCTTGTAATAGCGACAGTGGCGTCTCGTTTTCTTAGTGTGTTCACTGTCGGCACTACATTTGCTTTCCTTGTCTGTCCATGAGTGGCAGCAGCAGCGTTTATCGATAGCGCATACTGTGGTACCATCTTTGGAGAGGCCTCTAGTATTTCCGGGTCTCTATGTGTCGAACTGGGAGTTGGGTCGATTCGGCGTCGAGGTCCGGAAAGCCAGTACTCGCCCGACCACTGGTGACATGCAAGCACTGTCCGACGGAAGGATGTGGTCGTGAGAATGCACGACCACGTCAAGGACCGGATTCAGCGAGTTTCAGTTGAATGGACTTTGATATTCGAGTAGTGCAACTTTTACCTGTGTGTGTGTGTCCGCCCATCGAAGTGACCTAATGGCAGTAAGTTGTCAGTAGACGATTTGTACTGGGATCGTTCCTGTGCCGGACATGAGTGTGGATGACCGTTTGTTGGTCGTTCGGTCGGTCGTCGCAACGAACGAAGTGCATTTGGTCTTTCGACCACTTCTGCCTTCTCTGTGTTTGTGCCGACTTATAATTCGTCTGTGTTATTTCACAGTGACTGGTTTTAGTATTGTGAGTTGTTTGTGGAATTGTTTTCCCATGTATGTGTGTATCTTGGAGTTTTGAATGAGCAGTTATTTTAATGCTGTCTGCGTACTGGATTTGCTGGAGTTGCGAAGGGACATCAGGTCGGTTGGGGGCGCAGCAGCGAGCAGCTCGTGCAGTGCTAGGGCAAGCCGGGGCCACTGGCGGTGTGCTGCCACTGTCAGATCGAGGAGGGGTAGCTGCAAGGGCGACGACTTCGTTGCGCACCTAACCCTGGACGTTTAAGTTGAGTGAACAGTTAAATGCTAATGCAACCTCGACTATTCTGAGATCTCGCCTTTGGTCGGCTGGTTGTTGCTCCAAGAGCCACTGAGCCTGGCGGCAATGAGTGAAGTGTTTCCAGGCGGTGAAATATTGCAGCTTTCTTTCTCTATTCGTTATTCATCATTGAATTTAGTATTATTCTTATTAGTGAAGTGCAACCAGCGGTATTCTCTGCCTTGGGGCCACTAACGCCCCAGTTACCTGCCCTGGAGTTTAGCGTACTTTTCGGCAGTGTACCTTTCCTCGTCGTGTTGATGCTGTCCGACACGGCGTGTACTTCGAGAGCTTCTTGTATTGTACTGTCCATGTTTTTTGGGAGGTCTACGTTGGTTCTAGTTTTTCCTACGGCCTTGGGTGTTTTCTGAAGACATGGTACTGTCTTTCTTTTCACCCTTGCCCAAAAATATACCATCGTTGTACCGGTGATCGGACGTTAGGCGGATTGGTTAGTCGGTCGATCGGCGCTTAAGCTGTCCCAAGTCTGAGTTGCCATCCTGTTACGTGAGTACAACAACTCTTGGCTGCCTGTCTCACCTTACCTTATGTTTGAACTACCTTCCCATGACGACCCTTGGAACACTTGCTGAGAACCGCTCTTCCTGATTCCTTAGCTTGTGATGTTTGTTTTAAGGATATTTGTAATTTCCTAATTATTTTTGTGTGGCCTTAACCGAGCAATAATTTCACTTCTTTGGTGATAAGACCTTCAGTCGTGTCACAGGAAGTTTTTTTTAACGAACTACACTCCTGGAAATTGAAATAAGAACACCGTGAATTCATTGTCCCAGGAAGGGGACACTTTATTGACACATTCCTGGGGTCAGATACATCACATGATCACACTGACAGAACCACAGGCACATACACACAGGCAACAGAGCATGCACAATGTCGGCACTAGTACAGTGTATATCCACCTTTCGCAGCAATGCAGGCTGCTATTCTCCCATGGAGACGATCGTAGAGATGCTGGATGTAGTCCTGTGGAACGGCTTGCCATGCCATTTCCACCTGGCGCCTCAGTTGGACCAGCGTTCGCGCTGGACGTGCAGACCGCGTGAGACGACGCTTCATCCAGTCCCAAACATGCTCAATGGGGGACAGATCCGGAGATCTTGCTGGCCAGGGTAGTTGACTTACACCTTCTAGAGCACGTTGGGTGGCACGGGATACATGCGGACGTGCATTGTCCTGTTGGAACAGCAAGTTCCCTTGCCGGTCTAGGAATGGTAGAACGATGGGTTCGATGACGGTTTGGATGTACCGTGCACTATTCAGTGTCCCCTCGACGATCACCAGTGGTGTACGGCCAGTGTAGGAGATCGCTCCCCACACCATGATGCCGGGTGTTGGCCCAGTGTGCCTCGGTCGTATGCAGTCCTGATTGTGGCGCTCACCTGCAAGGCGCCAAACACGCATACGACCATCATTGGCACCAAGGCAGAAGCGACTCTCATCGCTGAAGACGACACGTCTCCATTCGTCCCTCCATTCACGCCTGTCGCGACACCACTGGAGGCGGGCTGCACGATGTTGGGGCGTGAGCGGAAGACGGCCTAACGGTGTGCGGGACCGTAGCCCAGCTTCATGGAGACGGTTGCGAATGGTCCTCGCCGATACCCTAGGAGAAACAGTGTCCATAATTTGCTGGGAAGTGGCGGTGCGGTCCCCTACGGCACTGCGTAGGATCCTACGGTCTTGGCGTGCATCCGTGCGTCGCTGCGGTCCGGTCCCAGGTCGACGGGCACGTGCACCTTCCGCCGACCACTGGCGACAACATCGATGTACTGTGGAGACCTCACGCCCCACGTGTTGAGCAATTCGGCGGTACGTCCACCCGGCCTCCCGCCTGCCCACTATACGCCCTCGCTCAAAGTCCGTCAACTGCACATACGGTTCACGTCCACGCTGTCGCGGCATGCTACCAGTGTTAAAGACTGCGATGGAGCTCCGTATGCCACGGCAAACTGGCTGACACTGACGGCGGCGGTGCACAAATGCTGCGCAGCTAGCGCCATTCGACGGCCAACACCGCGGTTCCTGGTGTGTCCGCTGTGCCGTGCGTTGTGATAATTGCTTGTACAGCCCTCTCGCAGTGTCCGGAGCAAGTATGGTGGGTCTGACACACCGGTGTCAATGTGTTCTTTTTTCCATTTCCAGGAGTGTAGTTTTAAAAGCATGGGATTTATGTTAAAAGTGCTATTTGGAATTGTTTTCCTGACTTCTAATTCTGGCCTTCAGCCGTTTTTTATTTGAAATTGTTTGTGGCCTTCAGCCGAGTGAGAATTTCACTTCATTTATAATAAGGCCTTTATCGGTGTTACAGTTTGTTTTAAAACGAAGTATGTATCTTAATATGTTCTATGTGGATTGGTTCTTCTTACTTCTAATTCAGGCCTTCAACCGTTTGTTGTTTGAGTTTATTGTTGGTGTCCTTCAGCCCTAAAATTGTGGAATTTTTTCCGTGATAAGGCCTTCAGCCGTCATACAGTTGTGTTTTTCTAAGAGATCGTTTAAAATTTTAATTTCTTAAAATAAAGTTTATGTATTTGTCGTGAAACCGAGGGTAACTGATTACGGCCACGTCCACAATCGTTACCTTACCCTGCCCCATCCTGAGAAACCAGCTCTCATTCTGGTTTATGACCAACCGGTAATTGGGACAGAAGGTCAGCAGTAGCATGGCGTACAGTGGAACGGAACTGGACATCATAGCTGTATAGAAATAAGAACAGTGTCAGCAATGAGAATTTTCTACCATGTACATAAACACGTATTATTTTGAGGCGAAAGATGATGGCGATCACCTCTTTTTCAAAGTGGTTTTAGTTTTGTTGAGATTTTGACAGTCTTGGAGACGAATGCTGTGGGACGTTTCATTTTTGATTATGTGGGATAAAACTGCTCGCCCTGAGGAGTTGTAATCACCTCTCGCTAAAGAAAGTGGTGGCGATGGATCGTAGGCAGTGAGACACGTGGGGTGGAGAAGGCGCTACTTCAGTTCTCTAAAAGCCCTGTCACAAGCTAGTCTTCAATTTCACTTTACATTCTTCTTGGGAAGGCTATGTGGAGGTTCTGCGATTGCTGCTGCCTGTGATATGAATTTCTGGTAATAGTTCAGTTGTCCTAGTGCTGACTTGAGTTGGCCAATATCGTTTCGTGAGGGCACTTTCTGGACTGCCCCCAACTTACTGAAGTGTGGGAGAATTGCCTGTAGCACTGACGATGTGCTCCTAGCACTCGACCAGTTCTACAAAGAAGTAACAGTTTTCCTTATCACACTTAGATTTGCCTTAAGGAAAACTGAAAACAATGTCTCGGAGTCGTTTGCTTGGTCCTCATCACCTTTGTCCATGACAATGGTGTAGTCTAGGTAGTTTACTATGTTTGGCACTTCACGAGCGAGATGTTCAAGGTGACTTTGGAAGATGGGAAGGGTGCTAGCCATTCCGAATGGTAAGTGTTTCCACTGGTAAAGTGTGAATGTAATATTTATTACAAGTTTCTTTTGGGATTCAGCATCCAGAGGTAGCTGAATGAACGCATCTTTGAGTTCACTCCTTGCAAATATACTTGCTCCGGCAAAACAGGTCAAGATGTCCCCCACCTTAGGAAGTAATGGCAACTGGCGGGCAAGACTAAACTTTAATTAAAATCAATAAAATGAGACACTGATTTCAGAACATCTGGCTACCATTACAGTCAAAGACGAGATAATTCGTATGATCATAACAATTATGATGCATAGGTTATCAGGCGAGGTGCTATTGCAGAGACTTTAATGTGGAACGACGCGCTGATGTAACTGAGGTCAGATCATCTAATTCATGTGACAAAACTAGGCGTGACGAGCCATCACAGCCGGCAGCGGTGGCCGTGCGGTTCTGGCGCTGCAGTCCGGAACCGCGGGACTGCTACGGTCGCAGGTTCGAATCCTGCCTCGGACATGGGTGTGTGTGATGTCCTTAGGTTAGTTAGGTTTAAGTAGTTCTAAGTTATAGGGGACTTATGACCTAAGATGTTGCGTCCCATAGTGCTCAGAGCCATCTGAACCATTTTTGAGCCATCACAAAAACGGCAGATAGCGCTCATCACAAACAAATTTTATGTCGACACAGTGTCTTTCTACTCGTACTATGAGTTTTTACAGCGTGAAAGAATCAATAATCGAAATGAGAGAGAGACGTCAGATAATACAGAGCATAATTCGGCGAATACAGGTACTGATGAGGTCCTACTACCTAATTAGAAAGAAAGTAGTGTTTTTGACAGGGTAACTAATTACATGCCTTGGTCAGATCATGACAGTGAATGTGAAACAGATGTACATCCGCAAGCAGTAGGAAGCATAACTAATGTTATGGTACTGGATTTTGGTGACACTCTCTTAGGAAAAACGTTTTGTGATAAGTGAGACGTGGGACAACACGCTCAGAGATACTTCAACGGCAATAATTACCAATCAAACACAAACTCTGTCTTGTAATTGCCAACAGATTTTATATAACAACTGCATGACAACAGGAAACACCGAGCGAGGTGGCGCAGTGGTTAGCACACTGAACTCGCATTCGGGAGGACGACGGTTCGATCCCGTCTCCAGCCATCCTGATTTAGGTTTTCCGTTTTCCCTATATCGTTTCAGGCAAATGCCGGGATGGTTCCTTTGAAAGGGGACGGCCGATTTCCTTCCCCATCTTTCCCTATCCCGAATTTGCGCTCCGTCTCTAATGACCTCGATGTTTACGGGACGTTAAACAACACTAACCTAACCACTAACAGCAAGAAACTGCTGTTGTTCCACAATAATATACATAATTGCCATAGAATTTGAAACATTAAACAGAGAAAATGATATCGATTACATTGTTTTTCTCACTAGCTCACAGCAGATACATTTAACATCACTCTCACTTGGGTGTTGGAAACCGGTGTGAACCCATAACTTGTTTACAGATACGGATATTGCAGTCATTACAACATGCGGTCCTCACGTATACTATCTGAATGAAAATAACAGAACAGCTAATAGTGGGCATTAATATGGGGTGTGTCCACTTTTTGTCTTAACGATGGCTTGAAGTCTGCTGTGGACACTTTTAATGAGGAGTCTGAATGCCTGCGGAGTATAGCTACCTCTTTCTCCCTCGAGTCAGAACCAGAATCGGTAGTGATGTTGAATAGTGGAATATGGAGGGAGGTCGACATTATAACTCGTCACCATAGATCTTCTAGTGGGTTCAAGTCGAGTCGCGGGGCATGCCAGCTAATTTCAGGAATTTTACCATCTGCGAGTGACAGAGTTTTGTCAATATATTTTTGTTATTACAATAATAATAAAACGTATATAATAGCTACCTGCGTGCGCATTTCTTAAAATACATTACTGCTATTAGAATTTGCCTGCTAAAAAGTTCAATTTCAATTTCAATGTTATTTTTGCAAAACCCATTCACACGACACGAATTCAGCAGAGGTACCTTATGAACCTCAGATCACTCGAGCCATGTAGTATACAGACCAGTAGATTGCAGTGCCCACAATGATACCCTTTTCCTTGGCTTCTGCTAAGCACGAAATACAATTCCACACTGTCAGTTGGTGAACATAATACGAGGTTACGGAACATCGGACTAGATTTGTGATTGGATTCACAAGGTTAATTTCATGAAATTCTGCACACCGCAAAATTATGATTCAGTTGTTTCCAGGACGTCCTCCTTGTTGCTCTATGTGATTACTCGGGTCACTGCCTCAAAAGCCTCCTCAGTCGTTCGAAAAAGTTTCCGTCGTAGTGGTTTCTTGACTTCTATAAACAAATCGAAGTCTGTTGTGCTGAAGTCAGGACTGTGGGTTGGATGAGGAAAAATTTCCAACCAACGGTGGTCTAAAACTGGCAGCACTGGCTGGGCAAAACACGGTCGTGCATTATCCTGCAGCACAGTAACGGAAGTGTATAACTTTCGTTGGCGAATCTTTGGCTTCAAAATTTTTCCCAGTATGTCGGTGAAGGAGCGCTGACTTACAGTTGTTCCATGGGACACTCTATCTGTTGCTTTCACTGCATTCTTCTCATAAACCATAATCACCACTAGCTTGAATCTGACCCCGCGCGGTTTGAGGTGCCTTGTCACGGTCAGTGCGGCTCCCCCCCTTCGGAGGTTCGAGTGCTCCCTCGGGCATTGGTGTGTGTGTTGTCCTTAGCGTAAGTTAGATTCAGTAGTGTGTAGGCTTAGGGACCGATGGCATCAGCAGTTTGGTCCCATAGGGCCTTACCACAAATTTCCCATTTTTTCCAGTGGCGTCATTTTTGGACCGAATCGAGTTGGGATGTTTCCACTGGTAGTACTCAGAGTCCAGTTCTGGTTCAGGATGTGAAATCCATGTTTCATCTATGGCAACAATCCTGTTTAAAATGATCTTCATCTGTCTCGTAGCGTTGAAATAATTGTTGTTGCGGTTCTCTTACGATATGCTTCTTACTTTTCTCTCAGATAATAAAGAAGACACTCTGAAGTGACTTCTCTGTAGTTACTCGGCCATGATTCTAAACATTGACGAGAGAGTCATGGTTGCTTCATTTAAAATTTCTTCGCATGTTTCTTGTCGATGTCGTAGCAAAATTTTGACAATGACGACAGTGTCAGTGTTGTCTGTAGCACTTACAGGCTGCCCTACTCCTTGTGTTCTCCTCAGTACCTGTCTGGCCTTAGTGGGGGAAGTTTCACACCAAGCTGAGGCTAAGCCATTTTCGCGATACCCTATCTTCCTGGAATGTTAATCTGATGACTTATACAGGAGAACTGCGAGGTTCAGACAGTAGGTGAGTGGTACAGCCAGTCTACGAGGGATAGTTATGATGTTTTAACAGTCACCTCGAAAATATAAAGTTACGCAACTAATTTTTTGTTCACTTACAAGTACGTACCGTCCGTTCACAGACACATGAACCTGGGCTCATTGGATCGTCAGAAGTCGCTAAAGGTCGGTCGACTTCGCCATGCGAATGTGTTTTGAGTCCGGCCACTGCCAGCCTCAGCATTTTAATAGCGAGTCTAGAGTATGGAGCTACTGTGAAGCGATTATTTTGTCGCGCTGTGTTGTGTCGCCATTTAATATCTCTTTACGAGTCAGTAAGCTGTTCTTGGCCCGCCACGGGCACTGCTAGATATTTTTCCGCCCCTCAGGGAATGACAAGGAGTGTGTACCTTACGAAAAGGAGCTTAAAAAAAAGTTAATGATGCCGCTGAATGTTCCCAACAGGAGATCAAACGTAAAATGTTGCTCCACTCGCTCTCTCATCGCGTGCGACGAACAGTGACGTACACAGGAGCAATCTTCAGTTTTGTGGAGACGAAGTGGAGAACTTGTGCAAAAACAATCCTCGGAAATCATCAGAAACTGGAAGCAGAAAGATATAAACGTTAATTCCAATTTCTCAGTTCCACACTGCGTTGAAACTGCCTTTCCCCCTGAATTACTTTGAAACAGACATTTTGTTTGTGTGTAAAAGCACTGTGATTTACTGTAGGAACTCCTGATACTGCCCCCGTTACAGGGAGGCGTCCCTGGGTTTTGGATCGACTGCGTAAACCTTAACATTCGGCAGCCCATGTCCTGGAAATCTCTGGAGGAAACTTGCTTCCTCCCCTCCCTGAACCCCACTCAGAAATCGTTCACCCGCTTACGAACACTGTGTTTGCTGTTCTAGCACAGACTTAAATTTCCGTACTACGGTAACACACCACTAGACCAGCCGAAGAAACAGTAATAAGTTTGCTTCACATAGAAAGGAGTAACGCTGCTACAATAACGCTGCTACAATCCATACTGAATTCGTGGACGGGTACGGACACAATGCACCATTATATGTCACTGTAGTGAGATGGCGTATGAATGATGAAGAACCGGAAATGTCACGAGAAGTGGAGGCCCTGGTGCTCCAAGACTGGCGCATCACAATCCGGATGACAATGGTGAAAGTGAAATTGGTCTTTCGTCACCTTTGAAAATGTTGGACGACATTTTAAACACCACAAAGATCTCCTGTACCCGCTGTTTGACAACTGCACACACCTGTTCATATACGCAGCTGAACAAACGTAGCAGCGGAAATAATGCATCTGTGTGTCATGTCATAACATAAGATAGAGGGCAGCCAGAGGGATACAGGTCGCTCTACATTTCCCGAGCTGTTAGGAGCAATAGCAGAATGACCAACTCCAATGTTGGCACGTTGCTTGGTTCGATGAGTGCCGAACACTGTTACTGGGAACCTACAATAGGCGTGGATTTTGGGGTCTCAATAACATTGTTTGTTTACATTGAGGCTAGCAACTGCACTGAAGACTAATTCTACACATTAGAAAAAGCAAAGGGTGCAGCTGGTTGCACAACGGAAATCAGTGCCCAAGTCTGAGGAGTGAGGGCTAACGGAAGCAGGAATCACTAGCAGAACAGTATAGTATAAACATCGAGAGTAGCGCTGCAGCTAAGAAAAACAGAATCGTCGGAGTTTACCCGAGGCTGACGACGAGCGACACTGAGTTGGCGTCCCAAAGGACTGACTGAGAACTCTTGTACACAAAGAATCCTGCGTTTTTTGAAGGACTGTGGCGGCGAGCTACTTCTCCTTATCTACAGTTGGGTCGCCAGTCCACCGGCACCGCCGACTGGCTTCTGCCAGTTTGTGGTGCGGATATGCATCTACAGGATGCCGCACATTCTGATCCCTTCCCTTCTCCTGCTGTGTAGGTAGGGATGTCCCAGGTTTTTACATTAGAGAACGCTGAGTTTGGTAGCAACAGCGTT
Organism: Schistocerca cancellata; assembly: GCF_023864275.1. NCBI lineage: Eukaryota > Metazoa > Arthropoda > Insecta > Orthoptera > Acrididae > Schistocerca > Schistocerca cancellata. The sequence continues at coordinate 848,312,475 of NC_064628.1, forward strand.
GTACTGACAGCTAGATGTCACAGTCCTTCCTATTATGGTTGGCAACAACAATGTTCTACCAATACGTGGTACAGGTCAAGAAAATGGATTTTTTTCATGGAATTTGAATCCTTGGGATCTTGTTCACAACCCTCCAAACGATTTACCCGAAAAATTAGTTTTACGAAATTTATTTTCTTTCATGGTGTCACGCCCGGATTTGCTGTGACAGTAAGATTAGATATTCACCCTTTCCTTCACGTTATCTTTTAGATTTTTGTGCGAAATATGCGGCTAACCTGTAATAGTGCCATTACGATGCTAATCTGTTTTACACGTGTCTCATTACAGGAAGTTCGTTCCTGTAGCTGCTCAGATCTGTGTGCTTGCGTTGTTGTGTTGTGTTAATCCTACTTAACTTAGATCTCACCCTCAAGATGACAAAACCGAAAATAGTATGTGGAAAGAAAAAGTTAAAGGCAATCACCACAGAACGTACACTCCCCATATACGTATATCAAGACAAAATATCACAGCGGCGCCAAGTAAATGTGCTCTACTCAATACTGCTCACAGTGCTTCGTCAGAAAAGCTGCCTCCTTTTTTTGACGAATATAGAATGCTCACAGGAACTAATGGAGATAGGAACTGTATTACTATGGTCGTGAGTATTTTATCGGACATTATTTTGAATTTCGTGAAATGCAGGAAGTGTGGAGCATGTGAAAGCGTGAACATTGAACAACGTGACGGTGGTAGTTGAATTATCGCCATTCCACTACGAATTGCTTGTCGTAATTGTTTATCTGCTGTTTCCTTAATGACTTCATCGAAGGCCGAACCAAATGGGCGTTATGAAGTAAAGACTAGACTTGTATACGCTCTACGTTGTATTAGGACAGGTATGGCTGCTGGAAAGATTTTCGTGCTCTCATGAATTTGCATGTTCCGACAAAAGGCTTTCAGGAACTTGGAGCGTTATCGGAGATAGCTGTAGTGGAAGCTATTGAGGAGAGCATGAATAATGCTGTAAGGTAAGCTGTTGTAGAAAATGGATGTTGCACATACTTTGCCATTGCTTTAGATTGCCACTGGAAAGAAAGGGGACATTTCTCCCTAACCGCTGTAACAACAATCGTAGACACAGGAAGGTCATTGATGCAGAAATTATGACACAATATTGACGAGCTTCCATAAAGATTAACAGGAAGCCGAAAGGAAGAACACAAACGAATATATGCTTCTAAATATGAGTTGTGTGATGGAAGTACTTGATGTAAAAAAAAAGAAGAAAAAAAATAGACATACGAAAAAAAATTGCATCACCACGGTTCCGACAGTTCCGGAACCTGTACAGAAAATTGAAAGAGAACTCAACATAAACATCATTTCCGACCTTTTACTCGTCATGAAAACCACACATTGCATGTTAAACACCCATACAGTGAGACCTTCAGAGGTGGTGGTACACATGCACACCGGTACCGCTAGTATCATGTAGCACGTCCTCTTGCATTGATGCATTCCTGTATTCCTCGTGGCATACTACCCACAAGCTCATCAAGGCACTGTTGGTCTAGGTTGTCCCACACCTCAACGGCGATTCGACATGGTTACGTCAGAGTGGTTGGTGGATCACGTCGTCCATAAACAGCCATTTTAAGTTTATCCCAGGAATGTTCGATTGGGTTCATGTCTGGAGAACATGCTGGCCACTCTAGTTGATTGATGTCGTTATCATGAAGGAAGTCATTCACAAGATGTGCACAATGGGGGCGCGAATTGTCGTCCGTGAAGACGAATGCCTCGCTAGTATGCTGCTGATATGGTTGCACTATCGGTCGGAGGATGGCATTGACGTATCGTACAGCCATTACGGCGCCTTCCATGACCACCAGCGGCGTATCCATGACCATCAGCGGCGTTCGTCGGCCCCACATAACGCCGCCCCTAAACAGCAGGTAACCTACATCTTGCTGCACTCGCTGGGCGGTTTGTCTAAGTCATTCGGACTGACCGGATTGCCTCCAAACACCTCTCCGACGATTGTCTGATTGAAGGTATATGCGTCACTCATCGGTGAAGAGAACGTGATGCCAATTATGAGGAGTCCATTCGGCATGTTGTTGGTCCCATCTGTACCGCGCTGCATGGTGTCGTGGTTGCAAAGGTGGACCTCGCCATGGACGTCGGGAGTTGAGTTGCGCATCATGCAGCCTATTGCGGACAGTTTGAGTCGTAACACTACGTCTTTTGGCTGCACAAAAAGCATTATTCAACATAGTAGGGTTGCTGTAAGGGTTCTTCCGAGCCATAACCCGTAGGTACCGGTCATCTACTGCAGTAGTAGCCCTTCGGCAGCCTGAGCGAGGCATATCATCGACAGTTCCTGTCTCTCTGTATCTCCCTCATGTCTGTACAACATCGCATTGATTCACCCCAAGACGCTTGGACACTTCCCTTGTTAGAGTCCTTCCTGGCACAAAGTAACAATGCCGATGCGATGGAACCGAGAGATTGACCGTCTAGCATGGTTGAACTACAGACAACAGGACCCGTGTACCTCTTTCCTGGTGGAATGGCTGGAACTGATCGGCTTTAGGACTCCCTCCGTCTAATTGCGCTGCTCATGCATGGTTGTTTACGTCTTTGCGCTAGTTTAGTGACATCTTTGAACAGTCAAAGGAACTTTGTCTGTGATACAATATCCACAGCCAACGTCTTCTACCTTCAGGAGTTCTGGGAACCGGAGGTGATGCAAGACTTTTTTTGATGTTTGTTTGAAAGCTCGGAAGAGACAAGAGGCGTTCGTTACAGTCAGTATCTTTGAGATAGAGGCAACATGGCCTACATGGGCATTGTGAATTCCAACCCGTTTGGTGATGCAATTACCGAAATGGAATGTTTCGGCCAAGTACAAAACCGTTTGGGGACCAAACTTAGGAGACAAACAATCGACCTAAAAGGCTAAAGATTGATTGGAAACTGCTGACAGGACAAGGTCGTTGGATTTAGAAAAAAATGGTTCAAATGGCTCTGAGCACTATGGGACTTAACATCTGTGGTGATCAGTCCCCTAGAACTTAGAACTACTTAAACCTAACTAACCTAAGGACATCGCACACATCCATGCCTGAGGCAGGATTCGAACCTGCGACCGTAACGATCACACGGTTTCAGACTGAAGCGCCTAGAACCGCACGGTCCCACCGGCCGGCGTTTGACTTAGAATGAAATGAAAATCTTCAGAGATGTCATGGACAGGCAGTTGTGAGGAATAAGGATAATAAGGAGGCTATGAAGAATTATGTGTCGGCTATATTTTTTCATAAATTTTCTACTGGTGAAAGCACATGTCCCGGTTTCTGCGCAAAAGGTGAGACATCATGGTGCAAGTTTAACGAGGCAAAAGTGGCAGGAGTGTTTTATTAGCGTAAGTATAGTTTGCGAGGTGTTGAATTTAGAGATTTGGCCAGGCCCGAGCTAGTAAAGAAGTGTTTCCATGAGCGAACCCAAAATCCAAATTAGTGTCTCAAAAGCTTGATTTGGAATCTTCCGTCAAAAACTGTGCTGTTAGGTATTCAGACATTAAAAATAGGTGACCATGGTCTGTTCTCACATACAACTGGAAATATCGTCAAATGTTTGGTACTACAAAAATTAGGAAGTATTCCTGTGAAGAATATGGTCTCAGATCTTCACCATTGTGACACCTGCAGAGTGCACGATGCTGGAACATCTGTTACAGAAACGCCAAAAATAAAAAAGGAAAGACAGTCAGCTACGTGTTGCAAATGAAAGCTGGAGGACATGAAAGAGGCAGAAGAAGACAAAGCATATGCATCAGGCTGTTTTTAATTATCTGTGAGTGTATAAACTCAACTCATTTTCTTTGAAAGTGATTTTCTGGATATAACACTCTGTACTAGAAAAGCCCTTTTTTCTGAATAACTATTCAAGATAATTCAATGAAATTTAGTATGTATGACTACCATATTCAACTACGGCACCACAAACAATGTAAATATTTTTATTACTTTCTTCCAAATATAGTTATAAATGAAGACAAATTTGGCAAAATTTTGAATCCTCTCTTTTCCCAAAATTTTATTTTTTAAAAAAGTCATCTTCAAAAGATGTATTTTTAGTTTCAGTGAAATACACAGTAGCTATTTAATATCTGGTAGAAATTTCATTGTGGTACGTTCAATAGCATTCTCACAAATGGGACAAACGTTTGGTATGAAATTAACATGGGCTGGGTGGGGATATACGCTCAGTCACTTGGTCTGAGAGTTGTAATAGGTGGGGACCACTGTCCCAGTATTTTTAATCATTTCCCATCTCACTCTAACTTCTGTGAACACCCTTTATAGCTGTTCTTAGGATCAAGTACAGAGCTTGCAGTCTTTGCTATGTGGTGACTGTTTGCGACCATCTTCTACTGTTACACAACGTCTACTAGACACAGCGTCTAGGCCATTCATCATGGCGTTAACATTTAATGTTCTGAAGTAAAACTCTCCCCCCCCCCTCGACCCCAGGAGAGCTGCCAGAGCGTCTGCAAACCGCTCGGCACGTGCCAGTCAACTCGTCAACAATGTATGACGTAAGGTCAATCCAGATGACTCCTTTGACCCCCCTAATCATCATAGATATCCCGAAAGAGGCAAAGACCCAACCACGACAGAGAAATTGCGAATCTATGTGTTCGTAATGACTACAATAGTGTGGCGCTGTGGCGCTGCCAGAGAAACTCGCAAGTGTAAACCGCCAGAGAAGCGCATTACTGATATCTCCTGATGACGTTACGGGAGGCTGTAGACGCGAACAATAGTGGGCAGCCACCCGAAAGACTGTTATTGGTTCACGACAGCGCCACAGTTGATTCCACACGCAACGCATTTGCTACTCAGCTATTAAATTTTTCTCATCCCTCATATTATCACGACGTCATACACAGTAATTTTTTCTGTTTCACAGAAGATGACAAATTTCCCGAATGACAACAAGGTGATATTCATTCTGGAGCTTTTCTTGAAAAGCCCAACGCGAACATCTACAACCAAGATCTCCCCTAGTATATTCATCGACGGGGGAAGAATTAATAAGCTCACCAGACAAAAAAATCAGTCACCCCTGGAGAAATCATTACAAAATCCATTTAATAACGTATTATTCGTCCTTGGTAAGCGCCTGGATTCGGTTAGGAAGGGATTCCAAAAGGATGTGCAGATACGTCGCATCCAGGTTAAGCCAGTCACTTTGTTCTCGCCGTTCCACCAAATCACGTGGATGTCGGTGTCTTATTCGCAGTTTCAACAGATTTGTTATAGGATTCAAGTCAAGTGAGTTTTCAGTTCAATCGAGATGTAATAAGGGGGGGGGGGGGGGGGGGGGAGCGTTCAGAAAAACCAGTGACACGATGTTCCTGACCGACGAATTTTACCCTGTCCCCTTGAAAAACAGGGGCATCAGTAACACATTCGTCATGCAGATGTTGACTGGAGGGCAACACCTAGTCATTCAGAATGTTTAAATAAACAAGCTGCATCATGTTAGTGGTCACCTCAGTGAGTGACCCACTTGTGGTGTGAAGCAGAAACTGCACACATTCAGGATGAAATTATTCATTTGGCCTTTGGTGCAATCAGTGATTTGCATCATTTGAATTTACGCAAAAACGTTATTCGTCAAACAACATTACGTTCAGCCAGTCAGCTACTATTCAATGATTTCTAGCTGACTGAAGATGAACCTTATTGTGCCTGTGCGAGCAATGGCCTCTTGCAAGGTCACCGACTCCAAATGCTCACTGTATGCAGTTCCCGTCGCGATGATCTCTGCTAAAAGGCTCAAAATGGCTCTGAGCACTATGGGACTTAACATCTGAGGTCATCAGTCCCCTATAACTTGAACTACTTAGGCAGGATTCGAACCTGCGACCGTTCCAGACTGAAGCGCCTAGAACCGCTCGGCCACAACGGCAGGTGGCTAAGAGGTTGGGGTGGACTTTTCATTCACTGCCTGCTGCAAATGCTGTTGCGTTTGGAAGCTCTTTCGATTCACAAGCACTCAAACGTGTCTCCGGTCCCTCTCAGGGAGGATCTCTTGCTGACAACAGTCCTGACGTGTTTCAAGGCAATGTGAGTCACACCACTGCTTATAGATAAGTTGAAAATTCCGTCGCGAAACATCAACGTATCCACACAACGTTTGGCCCTGGGCACTTCCAAACACGATTGTCCCTTTTTCCCACAATATCATTCCCTTATATTTAGCCATGTTTACGTACAATGTGCTTTTGAAATGTAAATGTCTCACTGATCACCACATCCTTATGCTCATGTAGAGACAATGCATGCTCGGATGAGCACGTGAACACATCGCTGCAACATGTATAAACGCTTAACGATTGATCTATACGTACGCACTGGGGCCACTAGTTGCTTGTCCCCTGAACTCATGTCGAGAATGATCATCAAGTTCCCTCCACGTTGCTCGATTAGAGGTGATAATTCAAACTGTACGATTACCAGTCGCAGAAACTGTTTTGGTGGGTCTTGAGTCGTGTCTCAGTAGCACAGTTGGAGATATTACTTCCTGCGGATCGCCCGGTTACTTCTTTGAGTTGCTGTTTAGCGCCTTGAAAGTACCTACAACTATGGAGGCTTGTAAGATCTTAACTATTCATGCCACACACCTCAAAAAAGTTTTGCATCACCGCGGTTCCCAGTACTCCTGAAGATGGACGTTGACTGAGAATATTGTATCACAGACACAGTCTTTTTGACTGTTGTCACTAAGCCCGCCCAAAGATGTAAACAACCGTGCATGAGCAGCGCGTATTAGACGGGGAAGGTCCGACAGTTCTAGTCATTCCACCAGGAAGGAGGTGCACGGCTCGTGTTGTCTGTGGTTGAATCATGCTAGACGGTCAATACCGAGGTTCGGTCGCGTCCGCATTGTTACTTTCTACGAAGAAGGGCTCTCGAGAAGGGAAGTGTCCAGGCGTCTCGGAGTGAACCAAAGCGATGTTGTTCGGGCATAGATGATATACAAAGAGACGGGAAATGTCGACGACATGCCTCGCTCAGGCCACCCTATGGCTACTACTGCAGTGGATGACCGCTAATTACGAATTATGGCTCGGAGAAACACTGACAGCAACGCCACCATGTTGAATAATGCTTTTCTTACAGCCAATGGACGTCGTGTTACGGCTTACACTGTGTGCAATAGGCTGTATGATGCGCAACTTCACTCCAGACGTCCATGGAGAGGTCCATCTTTGCAACCACGACACCATGCAGCGCGGTACAGATGGGTCCTGCAACATGCCGAAGGGGCCGCTCAGAATTGGCATCACGTGCTCTTCACCGATGAGTGTCGCATATATTTTCAACCAGACAATCGTCGGAGATGTGTTCGGAGGCCACCCAGTCAGGCTGAACGCCTTAGTCACACTGCCCAGCGAGTGCAGCAAAGTAGAGGTTACCTGCTGTTTTCGGGTGGTGTTATGTGGGACCGACGTATGCCACTGGTGGTCATGGAAGGCGCCGTAAAGGCTGTGCGATACGTCAGTGCCATCCTCCGACCGATAGTGCAACCATATCGGCAGACGTGACGCCCCAACAACTCTTAGAGATTTACGCCAAATCTCCGTTGCAGAGTGGGGCAATCTGCACCAACAATACCTTGATGATCTTGTGGATAGTATGTCACGACGAATACAGGCATGCATCAATGAAAGACGACGTGCTATTGTGTATTAGAAGTACCAATGTGTACAGCAATCTGGACCACCACCTCTGAAGGCCTCGCTGTATGGTGGTACAACACGCAATGTGTGGTTTTGATGAGCAATAGTAAGGTCTGAAATGATGTTCATGTTGATCTCTGTTCCGGTTGTCTGTACTGGTTCCAGAACTCTCGGAACTGAGGTGATGCAACACATTTTTTGTTGTGTGTATACGAGGTGCATTCAAGTTCTAAGGCCCCCGATTCTTTTTCTCCGGACTGGAAAGACATAGAAACATGCGCATTGTTTTAAAATGAGGCCGCGTTCATTGTCAATACATCCCAGAGATGGCAGCACCGTACGGCAGATGGAATTTTACCGCCAGCGCCGAGAATGAGAACTGTTTTACACACTTAAAATGGTGACGTTTTTCTTACTTGAAGAGCGTGCAATCATTCGTTTTCTGAATTTGCGTGGTGTGAAACCAATTGAAATTCATCGACAGTTGAAGGAGACATGTGGTGATGGAGTGATGGATGTGTCGAAAGTGCGTTCATGGGTGCGACAGTTTAATGAAGGCAGAACATCATGTGACAACAAACCGAAACAACCTCGGGCTCGCACAAGCCGGTCTGATGACATGATCGAGAAAGTGGAGAGAATTAGTTTGGGGGATCGCCAAATGACTGTTGAACAGATCGCCTCCAGAGTTAGCATTTCTGGGGGTTCTGGACACACAAACCTGCATGACGACCTGAAAATGCGAAAAGTGTCATCCAGATGGGTGCCACGAATGCTGACGGACGACCACATGGCTGCCCGTGTGGCACGTTGCCAAGCAATGTTGACGCGCAACGACAGCATGAATGGGACTTTCTTTTCGTCGGTTGTGACAATGGATGAGACGTGGATGCCATTTTTCAATCCAGAAACAAAGCGCCAGTCAGCTCAATGGAAGCACACAGATTCACGACCACCAAAAAAATTTCGGGTAACCGCCAGTGCCGAAAAAATGATGGTGTCCATGGTCTGGGACAGCGAGGGAGTAATCCTTACCCATTGCGTTCCAAAGGGCACTACGGTAACAGGCGCATCCTACGAAAATGTTTTGAAGAACAAGTTCCTCCCTGCACTGCAACAAAAACGTCCGGGAAGGGCTGCGGGTGTGCTGTTTCACCAAGACAACGTACCTGCACATCGAGCTAACGTTACGCAACAGTTTCTTCGTGATAACAACTTTGAAGTGATTCCTCATGCTCCCTACTCACCTGACCTGGCTCCTAGTGACTTTTGGCTTTTTCCAACAATGAATGACACTCTCCGCGGCCGCACATTCACCAGCCGTGCTGCTATTACCTCAGCGATTTTCCAGTGGTCAAAACAGACTCCTAAAGAAGCCTTCTCTGCTGCCATGGAATCATGGCGTTAGCATTGTGAAAAATGTGTACGTCTGCAGGGCGATTAGGTCGAGAAGTAACGCCAATTTCATCGATTTCGGGTGAGTAGTTAATTAGAAAAAAAATCGGAGGCCTTAGAACTTGAATGCACCTCGTATATAGGAGTCGGTGGATAGTGGTAGACACGCTCACCTACCTCGGCTGTACTATGCACCAAGCACCTTGTAATTCCTTAATATCAGCGCCTGCGTGTAATGGACTACATGCAACATTCCGTGTCATTCCGCACCAATTGGTCGGAGGCTTCCAGCATGCGGACTAGGAAATTACCGTCCCACGCGTGAGCTGCCGTTAACAACCCATTGGAACGTTGTCGTGACCGGGAAATGTAGACCACTGGTTAATTTCGTCGCAATGTGTTCAGCGATGGATCGCGTGTCTAGACAACCGGTGATGAGCAAAATAAGCAAGTACGACAGAGTCCTCGGAGAGGTCCCATTCTTTCTATTCTTTGGAGGGGCACGGTCATGTTACTTCTCCCGTCATGGCGCGGGGAGCCATCATGTACGACTTTAGGTCACGGTTGGTACATCTACATCTACATTTATACTCCGCAAGCCAACCAACGGTGTGTGGCGGAGGGCACTTTACGTGCCACTGTCATTATCTCCCTTTCCTGTTCCAGTCGCGTATGGTTCGCGGGAAGAACGACTGTCTGAAAGCCTCTGTGCGCGCTCTAATCTCTCTAATTTTACATTCGTGATCTCCTCGGGAGGTATAAGTAGGGGGAAGCAATATATTCGATACCTCATCCAGAAACGCACCCTCTCGAAACCTGGCGAGCAAGCTACACCGCGATGCAGAGCGCCTCTCTTGCAGAGTCTGCCACTTGAGTTTGTTAAACATCTCCGTGACGCTATCACGGTTACCAAATAACCCTGTGACGAAACGCGCCGCTCTTCTTTGGATCTTCTCTATCTCCTCCGTCAACCCGATCTGGTGCGGATCCCACACTGATGAGCAATACTCAAGTATAGGTCGAACGAGTGTTTTGTAAGCCACCTCCTTTGTTGATGGACTACATTTTCTAAGGACTCTCCCAATGAATCTCAACCTGGTACCCGCCTTACCAACAATTAATTTTATATGATCATTCCACTTCAAATCGTTCCGCACGCATACTCCCAGATATTTTACAGAAGTAACTGCTACCAGTGTTTGTTCCGCTATCATATAATCATACAATAAAGGATCCTTCTTTCTATGTATTCGCAATACATTACATTTGTCTATGTTAAGGGTCAGTTGCCACTCCCTGCACCAAGTGCCTATCCGCTGCAGATCTTCCTGCATTTCGCTACAATTTTCTAATGCTGCAACTTCTCTGTATACTACAGCATCATCCGCGAAAAGCCGCATGGAACTTCCGACACTATCTACTAGGTCATTTATATATATTGTGAAAAGCAATGGTCCCATAACACTCCCCTGTGGCACACCAGAGGTTACTCTAATGTCTGTAGACGTCTCTCCGTTGATAACAACATGCTGTGTTCTGTTTGCTAAAAACTCTTCAATCCAGCCACACAGCTGGTCTGATATTCCGTAGGCTCTTACTTTGTTTATCAGGCGACAGTGCGGAACTGTATCGAACGCCTTCCGGAAGTCAAGAAAAATAGCATCTACCTGGGAGCCTGTATCTAATATTTTCTGGGTCTCATGAACAAATAAAGCGAGTTGGGTTTCACACGATCGCTGTTTCCGGAATCCATGTTGATTCCTACATAGTAGATTCTGAGTTTCCAAAAACGACATAATACTCGAGCAAAACACATGTTCTAAAATTCTACAACAGATCGACGTCAGAGATATAGGTCTATAGTTTTGCGCGTCTGCTCGACGACCCTTCTTGAAGACTGGGACTACCTGTGCTCTTTTCCAATCATTTGGAATCTTCTGTTCCTCTAGAGACTTGCGGTACACGGCTGTTAGAAGGGGGGCAAGTTCTTTCGCGTACTCTGTGTAGAATCGAATTGGTATCCTGTCAGGTCCAGTGGACTTTCCTCTGTTGAGTGATTCCAATTGCTTTTCTATTCCTTGGACACTTATTTCGATGTCAGCCATTTTTTCGTTGGTGCGAGGATTTAGAGAAGGAACTGCAGTGCGGTCTTCCTCTGTGAAACAGCTTTGGAAAAAGGTGTTTAGTATTTCAGCTTTACGCTTGTCATCCTCTGTTTCAATGCCATCATCATCCCGGAGTGTCTGGACATGATGTTTCGAGCCACTTACTGCTATAACGTAAGACCAGAACTTCCTAGGATTTTCTGTCAAGTCGGTACCTAGTATTTTGCTTTAGAATTCACTGAACGCTTCACGCATAGCCCTCCTTACGCTAACTTTGACAACGTTTAGCTTCTGTTTGTCTGAGAGGTTTTGGCTGCGTTTAAACTTGGAGTGAAGCTCTCTTTGCTTTCGCAGTAGTTTCCTAACTTTGTTGTATTGATTGAGGGAGCTCTGACGACACAACGGCATGTCACATCCCGCGTCTGAATGTGTTATCTCTCGTGCGACTTCATCGTGGGGACATTTTTCTGTAGGACAATACTCGTACGCAAATGCCAGTGAATTGTCTACGTGATATCGTCGTACAGCTGCGGCCAGAAAAAACCTCGGATCTGTCCCCGATCGTACATGTGTGGGACCATTTCGGACACCAACTGCTTCCCAAGTACCATTATCCAGGATAGAAGGATCACTTACAATAGTTCTAGGTCATCTATGTGACACGACACACAACCGAATTAGTGCTTGCGTCCAGTACATATGGTGCGCAACAAATGCTGGTATGTGTGCTCATAACATCAAGTTCATTGTAAATATGACTCGATTTTGTAATCACTGCAGTAACATTAACTACCATCTCTACTCGTGAACTTCGATTTCGTTTACTCCTCCCCTTGCAAATGTATCGACTTTTTTGGTCACACAGCTTATATTGCACCGGTTGTTACACGAACATTCAAAACAATAACACAAAAGAACTGGAAACAGTGAACATAAGTCTGGAAAATGACCGTACACCACAATATTCACTATAGTCTTCCTCAATGAAATTTTGTATTAGTACATAAGCGACCATAGTTGATTAGTCTAACATGTATCATCCTAACAGATAAATAGTGATATTTGTTGTGTGTCATCAGCACTCTACTGGGGTTCCATACCGTCTGCATTCTTGAGAGCTCGCGTCGATCCCACAACTCAAATGCGAATGTAATTTCATAAAGCACCGTCAGGGATGAAGACTTATTTTCCTTACTACTTCAGCTGCCGGACTATACTCGCATTCCACAAGCCTCCTCTCAGTGTATATCGATATTCCATGGTTCGTCCTACAGTTAGATAAAATAATAAGAGAATAGTATTATTAAAACTGGGAAATAAATGGGGAGCTTGAGGAAACTGTATCACCTCGCTTTTCAGCTGAGATGCATGTGAATCCAACCGAAAGCCCTTTATTCTCGTGTGGTATATAAATAAAAAAGGAAGAGTGTGTGATATTACAGCCTTTATCACTGCGATTTTTAACATGTAAAAGTTTTTTTTCTGTATTCGCGTCAGTATGTGCGAACTTTTAACATATACCAATGAATGTTGTAACCAGATATCTTTGCCGCGCTCCTGAAAAGCGCAGAATATCACGATAGCTATAAACTCTTATACGCTGTTATCGATCAGTAAAAAAACGATGCACCTATGTTTCAAAATAACAATTGCCAATTTTTTACTTCTGCAGGGAGCCGCACCGCTCTCTAGCTGTTCTTCTGTGAATGTGTTGCGAGTCGGACGCAAAAGTATTGTGCTCCATACTGATATAATCATTTTATTGTAAATTTATTCGCTCCACCGCCACAATGGGTGGCCATGTTAATGTAAGTTTCCGTTTCATAATATAACACTTGAAGCCTTGAAGTTTATTTAATTTCAAAGAAAATCTCTCAACCTTATTTTCATTAATTATACTTGTGATAATCTTTTCTGTTTAAAAGATTTATGCAGCTTATGATCCAGCGTGTGTTCTGTCGGAACAGGAGGCTGTCGTGACGACATCGCTATAGTATTTATTCCAAGTTCTTTCAGTTCCGTTTATATGTTCGTACAAATCCAATTAGTTGGTCCCTTAGGTTTCTTTCATGTAACTTCTGTCTGTTTTCTCCGCGCGATCTTCCTCCGAAAAAAAATTTCTGTTCATTTTTTAGTAATTTTCTATGTCGCGAATGAGAAAAGACAGCCGCCTCCTGCTCCGAACGGAACACCACGACTTTTCTAACGTCGGAGAGTACCGCACGAATTTTCCGCTAAAAGGTAATAGAATTTCTTAAAGCTGGATCAATTACACATGTTGCTGCTGTTCTCCGACAAATCTGGTGTGATTAATAGTAATTTATTCTGTCACGACAAAAAGAACCAATTTTATTTTTACCAAAGCAACAAAGCTTTCAGTTAAATTACTAAAAAGAATCATACGCTTGAGGAAACTGTATCATCTCGCTTTTCAGCTGAGATGCATGTGAATCCAACTTAAAGCCCTTTATTCTCGTGGGGTATATAAATAAAAAAGGAAAAGTGCCAAGTATTGGAATTTCGCAATTCTTTAAGTAGACAACCAGGGTACATGGAATAGACCTAATGGCGTCGTACTGCATACGAAACTACAGAAAACATATAAACTTCGAAATGGAGTGTGAGTAATTTATCAGATTCTCCTGGTTAAGGTGGTGTACATCAGATAGACAGCAACGTTACAGACATCATCAGTGTGCTGCAGTTGCAGGTTTCCACAGAATGTCGCCAGTGGGACGAGATTAATCAGAGCCGAGTTGTTGGAAAGCATGAGTCTGCCCTAGCGTCGTGTATTCCCAGCGGAGTGCTTGTTCAACAGCTACTGTATTGACGGCGTAACATTCAAACATTTGCCATGAAATGTTCTGCGCAAGATAGAGAGAGGTAGAGAGAGACAGAGAGAACGACAAAGAGAGAGGGAGAGAGAGACAGAAACAGACAGAGAGGCTAGTGACAAATGACTAGCAGCCTCAACAGATATGCGCAAAGGTTTGAAGATGATATTTGCTCACAATGGCACATAAGGGCAATATAGCTGCTTCCACCCACGTAGTTACTATTTCGAATTAAAAATCTGAAATCACCTGCGGTGCGTTTCACAACCTTGGTTTCGGCACTCTTAATATTTAGACTTAAATCTCTGTTTTCCGCAAATCATTCCTTTTAGCACAACAGGTGTGTTTGACGTCGCTGAAGTTCGCAATCATAATAAAGCTAAGCACTGAAGAAAACATGTAACTGCCGTCCGCCTTGGTAGTACTATATCCAGCGGTGTCCACCAACTGATGATTAAATCCCGTAGAGCTACCAAACTGCGGAAATAATAATTGCTACGAGTTGCTTTCAAATCAATACATTTTTGACCAGTTTTGGCAGAAAAAATGAGGAATTTGTTGTCGGACGCTTGTTGTTCAGCCCGTATAGAATTATGAAGTTCCTATAGGTGGGGCCCTATATGTAGCCCTCAAAACGACATCTGTAACGGAGGTTCATTTTATGCAAAGAGCTGTCACTGAGTTTCTTTTCGCGGAAATTCAGAGCATCGTAGATACTCAGAGGCGTTTGCAGAATATCTACGGAGACCTGGCAGTGAACAAAGGCACAGTGTCTCTGACAGAATTTAGATATCGTCTGCAGGTCTCGTACATTTTGTCTTCAACGTGGATACCCTTCCTAAAATTTTCCTTGCTTTCCTTTATTGATTGCTCAGTATACCAGTTGAATAACATCGGTGATAGGCGATGGTATCCTCCTTCATTCTCCCATCTCAACGGCTGCTTCCCTTTCACGTCGTTCAACATTCAGAACTTCAAAGGGTACATTTCTGTCGTCACTATCAGAAGTTTTCTCTAAATCTGCAAACGCTAAAAACGCGTTTTCCTTTATACAGTCTACTTTATAGAGAAGTCATAGGTTCAATATTGACTCACGTGTTCCTACATTTCTCCGTAACTGTAACTGATCCTCCTCAAAGGTCGTCTTCTTTCTCCCTTTCAACGCAACGGTTACTAATTGGTTTCACTATTTTGTAACCATGATACTCACACACGTCATTACCCGGCTTTATAGCAACTGGAATTCTTCCTGATGTCTGTGGGTATGTCCCCTGTCTCGTATGTCGTGTCCACCATGTGGAATATTCTCCCAAGAATCTTAGTAATTCTGAGGGTTTTTCGTGTACTCCAGGTGCCTTGTTTCAACATGTTGGTGGTGTATCAAGTTCTTCTCGAAATATCATATTTCCCATCTGCTTTTAATATACTTCCCTCACCCCTTCCACAATATCGTCTTAGAGATCGTTAACCTTTGTATATATTCCATCAGCGTATCGTGCTTTTACCACCTGAGGCGTTTCTATTATCTAAAGTTTATTAATTTTACTGTAAGTGGGATCTATCCTTCTGTATTCATATATAGTGCTACTGGTTACCATTTTGTCCTCTGGGCTTTCCCTCATCTCCCTTTAGTACTTACATTTTACATCAAACTTTTTAGAAGTTTGTATTCTCCTGCTACACTTGTTCTGTTATTATATTTTCTACTTTCCTCAATTAAATTTAATATATAGTGTAACATTCAAATATTAGTACTGGACTGCAGCTGCAACATAATCTACATATTCACAGTACTGCAGAAACATACATGCAAATCAGCATTCGTAGTGACTTTTCTACGTTCTGAGAAGTCTCTGAAATGATTTATGCTGATTTCTACTGCGTATCTACAGAATTCAACTGGTCTTCTTGCGCAGTGTGTGCCGGTAAAACTCGTCCTGGTAGATTTAAAGTGTTCAGCCAACATACATACTGTTGCGAATTCAACGCTCATCTCCCCAGTCGTTAAATTGTTCACGAGACAGCCACCTTGACTTAAGTCATAGCAAGGAGTTATCACGCTGATGCAGCATGTGTCATTAGTTGTCCTACGCTCCTCGTACTTACAGACATTAAGGAATTGCAAATTAGAATTCTTCAGTTTTCGAATACAATGGAAACACCACACGTTATTTACAACAAGCCGAACCACAAATACACAACCGAGACGTAACAAATCCATTGTCTTCCAAAATCTTCTACACTACTCCCTCACTTTCTTTTTTGGTTTGCTGTAATATTTATACGTTATTATTATTATTATTATTTTGTTATTCGCACGTACTTATTAAAATTATTCAGTGTTACAAGAAGTTTTCTTCAGGAAATGGAAGACAATTTCTTTGTTACGTAAGTAGGTTTCTGCTGTTCCGCAAGTGGTAGGCACGCTGCTGATTTTCTGTGTAGGGGTATTTTTAATTATAGGCATTTCCATGTTCCATAATTATGCAGATATTAATAAACGTCAGGGAAAAAATCTCGTTCCTTTTGTTAAAGATTTAGTCACTGTTAATAGTTGCAAATAAAAAAAATGTAGCTCCAGGGCCTCTTCGTTCTTTAAAGCAGTGATTCACAATATACTAGATGATTGCTAATAATGCTCCAGATGGTACAATGAATTAACTAAGGAGGTTAACGTAGCTCTGAAGCGCAATGAAAAACACTGCAATCTGAGCGTTTCATAAAATTTGTTTACGTAGATAGTACGTCCTTCACTCAATGAATTATTAAGTTAAACCAAATATATAACCTGTCATATACCACTGACAAGCAGGTTTGGGGTTTTGAAGTAAGTTAAAAAAAGTATAGTGCGACTGATGATTAGTAAATATTAAAATATTAATTTCGCTGGTGAGATGGACATGTAATGTTAACTTTAAACACTGACATTGTATTTAAAATTCCATAAATACTGGAGTAAGACACAGCCAAATTCATAGCCGTGCGTAGGTGGGATGTGAAGAGATAAAGGCATCCACTGCGCAGAGCGTGGGGACTAACGTGGGCGGATTCGCCTCGCCCTGGGGAAAAATTACTGTAACGCCTGAAGTGGGCCATGTACTCATCTGATAATGGCATCTTCTGCATTATTCGTGTCCTCGATCGGGTACGCATGACTCGTTCAGATTTATCAGTTTATTTTCTGTCTGGACGTCGCTTCCTTTCATGCCGTCTTAATTAAGGGGTAACTTTGGTAAACGATGATCTCCTGTTTGTCAGATGAACTGAAGTTATCTTAAAACTTAAAACCAAACTCGTAATGCAGAGTGAAACACAAGTAATGTCGTGATTAAAGATTACACACTGACGAGGATTCGTGTATCATCAGTGTCCTTTAGACTACACTCAAAATGATGAAAGTAGAGGGCGAAACATTGTGTCGACTCTTAGCTTATTTATCCCAATCATACACCACCACGTTTTCCCAAGAGCTCTTGTGCTAAAGGCGCTTCGGTCTAATTTTCCACGAATGACAGTGCAACTTTGGATTTCGTGTGGAACTGTAAATCGGATCTTTAAGGCGAATGATGTTGTGGATCCGTTGAAAAGGATACAGCCAAAGTCCATCCTTTTCCTCGTCCAGTCCGAGTCAGTGTTCCATGAAAAAGATATCGTGGTATTGACGCTTTCTTGTTTATAAGAAGAATTGTACTGCAGATTAAGTGTTGAACTTTTCTGCATTTTTCAGAAAGGTGTTTTATTCTTTCGGGAATCGTAATAGGGACCAAAACAAGGAAAAAACCTTTAGAAAAGTAGTGCTTTAAAAGGCATACTATAAGATCTTTGAACAATTGCTCATCTTTGCAACTGTGAAGCACATGTTTTCTACTGCAAGCGTTTTACTGTTACGAATGACCTACAGTATGCCACAAACAAATGTATAAAGACATGGCTGAATAACTGTGCAGATGGCCATCTGTCACTGAACATATTTCAGTATACCGGCCACGGGATCGACGGTTACTTCCATTTGCAAGACCGTAACAGAAGATCGTGTCTGCCATTATCTGTGTGAAACAATAGGCTTCCATTATTCTGTAAGCGTAAAAGTGAAAATACAACGTTAAAGCTTTTCAAAAACTTATCACTACTCAAGCTGATTTCATTAGAACTTGTGCATGCGCTACACCTACCCAGAAATACGAATACGGTTTAGAGAAACAGCTCTAGCTGTATTTAACTGCATTCAGTAACCTTGAACAGTAGTAGAGAAATGTGTCAGAGCTTACAGTAGACGAGATGTGTATCACAGTAGCGAAGATGAACAAGCCCTCGTAGGTCTTAGAGTATGCAAGTTAGAACCTATGTAGACTCGATATTTTTGCCTCGTTTTGGTCCATATCACCACCTCTCAAAAAATGTGGAAAATTTTTTAGCGACCTGTATCTACCAGTAATACTGTAAATGATAAAAGTCACCATTATTTCAATATGAAATTCAGGTACAACTAATGATAGTATTAGGAATATCTTAGTTTTAACCAATGGCACACACTAGTATGAATGCATCGCAGAGGTCAACGGCTTGCAGCGTCCAACACATCACAGTCAACACCACCTTGCTCCGAAAACTCTGAAAAGAAAATCGGGGTCTCACCAAGAATATTTGTGCACAGTCTGGTAATCAAGAACTGTTTCCCTTGCGTGTCTCCACTTTCTTTCAAGGTTACTTGATCACAGGGCAACGACTCAGTTATCATCAGGTTGATGTCCACAAACTCAATCTTCGTCACGCTTGGCATATAGTTTACATTGTGAGATAATTTCGCTCACATGCTTCAGAGATTGATTTATTAATGGTTTGTACTCAATTCCGCCTGGTAAATTATGATAATTCAGGAAGTCATACGTTAATATAGCGTCATGTTATCAGCATCATTAAAATCCTGCACTTACCACACACTTACGTTTTGAATATTGGATTGTTGCTGCGATGAAAGTGACGGAGTTACCGTGAGCGTTGACCCTAGAGGCCAGAACTGCATGGCAGCCTGCTCTAACTCGTGATGTATGAGGGTTCCGTCACTGTCCGCGATATGCGGCTATTTCCGTTGACGGCGCGGCATGTGTTCTGCTGCTATTAATGCCTCGCAGACCAGACGTCAGGGCCGATTACAAGACTGCTGATGTAAACAACAAACAGATACGCAGTCCTATATTTGCTTCACCGGCACGGGTAAAACGAAAATACGCCCGACAAAAATGTGTGCAAACAAATGGAGTCCGAATTCATAGCAACTCGATAAGCAGAGAATGTAAACATGAGCTATGGTTCCTAACAAAGAACAGCGAACTGGGGAGGGTAATGTCTGACAGATATTACCATAATTGTGTTCTGATGCACATGTAACTGGTAGATATTCCTATCGAAATACTGTGAAGATAACCATTTCTCTGTCTGCACTGAAGAACCAAAAATAGTTGTTCACAGGGAAGTAAATGGATTGACTGCAGTAGGATAAGAGTGAGCATCCAAGCAAAGATAACGATCCCAGCACTTCCGGTGTCAGGTTACACATCCAGCTTCAGGTTACCACCTGGGGTCCTTGGTGCCCCCACTCCCTCTCACCCTTGAACCACATGGTATTGATCAACGCCACGCAGGGGAATCAACCAGAAAATTGTGCGAGATATATCAGCTTCATGAAGTAACTCTGTTGTTGTTGTTGTGGTCTTCAGTCCTGAGACTGGTTTGATGCAGCTCTCCATGCTACTCTATCCTGTGCAAGCTTCTTCATCTCCCAGTACCTACTGCAACCTACATCCTTCTGAATCTGCTTAGTGTATTCATCTCTTGGTCTCCCTCTACGATTTTTACCCTCCACGCTGCCCTCCAATGCTAAATTTGTGATCCCTCGATGCCTCAGAACATGTCCTACCAACCGATCCCTTCTTCTAGTCAAGTTGTGCCACAAACTTCTCTTCTCTCCAATCCTATTCAATACCTCCTCATTAGTTACGTGATCTACCCACCTTATCTTCAGCATTCTTCTGTAGCACCACATTTCGAAAGCTTCTATTCTCTTCTTGTCCAAACTAGTTATCGTCCATGTCTCACTTCCATACATGGCTACACTCCATACAAATACTTTCAGAAACGACTTCCTGACACCTAAATCTATATTCGATGTTAACAAATTTCTCTTCTTGAGAAACGCTTTCCTTGCCATTGCCAGTCTACATTTTATATCCTCTCTACTTCGACCATCATCGGTTATTTTACTCCCTAAATAGCAAAACTCCTTTACTACTTTAAGTGTCTCATTTCCTAATCTAATTCCCTCAGCATCACCCGACTTAATTTGACTACATTCCATTATCCTCGTCTTGCTTTTGTTGATGTTCATCTTATATCCTCCTTTCAAGACACTGTCCATTCCGTTCAACTGCTCTTCCAAGTCCTTTGCTGTCTCTGACAGAATTACAATGTCATCGGCGAACCTCAAAGTTTTTACTTCTTCTCCATGAATTTTAATACCTACTCCGAATTTTTCTTTTGTTTCCTTTACTGCTTGCTCAATATACAGATTGAATAACATCGGGGAGAGGCTACAACCCTGTCTCACTCCTTTCCCAACCACTGCTTCCCTTTCATGCCCCTCGACTCTTATAACTGCCATCTGGTTTCTGTACAAATTGTAAATAGCCTTTCGCTCCCTGTATTTTACCACTGCCACCTTTAGAATTTGAAAGAGAGTATTCCAGTCAACATTGTCAAAAGCTTTCTCTAAGTCTACAAATGCTAGAAACGTAGGTTTGCCTTTTCTTAATCTTTCTTCCAAGATAAGTCGTAAGGTCAGTATTGCCTCACGTGTTCCAACATTTCTACGGAATCCAAACTGATCTTCCCCGAGGTCGGCTTCTACCAGTTTTTCCATTCGTCTGTAAAGAATTCGCGTTAGTATTTTGCAGCTGTGACTTATTAAACTGATAGTTCGGTAACTTTCACATCTCTATAGTCGTCAAATGCCGTAAAAGTAGCGGCAACCCGTTCCATCCTCTCATCCCCCTCGCCCCAGTGGACCAATGAGGATCAAGCAATCTGTCCACATCATCATTTACAGCTGGGACAGTTGAGTGTGTTGGGTTACTCTGCAGCTGGCAGCATAGGGAGAGGATCAGTCTGTATCTATTTGTTTACTACAAAATTATGTTAAATCAGACTTCAGGTCTATTTGTTATTACCAATATTATGTCACTCGAGGCACTAGCAGAGACCACACACAGGCAGATGTTCAAGTACTCTTATTTTTAGAAGTGACACACATTTTCCGCATTTTCCCCAATTTTATGTATTTTGCACTGATTTTTCATAATTATATCTGGTTTTCCACAATTTTACATATTTAGACCTGTTACGCAAGATTCACCCTTCTGTTCCCGAAGTCGCGTCGATATCATTATGGTCTCAACCAATTACAGGAGGGCATGTGTCTGAATTATTTTTGGATACTATTGAAACTATTGAGTCTTTTATAACTGGCGACACTTGATCGAGTGCCACAGGAGAGGTTACAGTCATTGTCAATTTGTTAATAACACATTATGCCATTCAAGATCTACATTTTAATAACGAATTAATAATTCGTCATTCAAGACAGCATACTCAATCCGATATGTAGGAACTCTTATTCTTCAAAAATTTTACGTACTTTTTCATATTTTCGACATCTTCTCACAACTTTACATATTATTGATCATTTTCGTATGTTTAGCGAGTTTTCCACAATTTTACGTATTTTGTCCAATTATGCAACAATTCTGCGTATTTTGTCGAATTACGCAAGATCCGTTCCACTGTTCACGATGTCAAGTCGACGTCATGATGGTATCAGCCAATCACAGCACAGCATAATGCCGTTTTAAGTATCACTGCCTACACACCTCTCCATTACTAGTGTGTGCGTCGTTATACTGTTTGAAGTGGATACATTTGTGGAAATTATGACGTCATGTCAACAAAATCATAGAGAATTCTATAAGTACCATAGATTTCTAACTGAAGATATTGTATGTTTAAGAAACACCACACCACAATACAAAAACCCTACTACATTACTACATTGTGTGATCTCATAGTAAAATTCCCATGCATCCAACCAAAGATACCACATTTGTAGCACAGCACTACAATATATGCATGTAAGTATCTGCAACAACAAGTATATAGACTGTAGCATAGCCCTCGCCTCCAACGTGTTGGGGTTACTTTTGAACAATACTTGGAGGATGGTTGCGGACACAGCACCCATCAATCGCCGAGAAAGTTGTGGTATAATCATCTTCATCCAAGTGGTTGACATTACTGTTACATTCATTCTGGCTGAGGGATCTCACGTATACAATAATAACGGCCAACAGATCCCACGAAGTCGGTAACGATATCAAAGACTAGACACCTAGATTACGAGCGATCTTCCTTTGTATTCGCTGGATAATGACAGTAGGGCGTTAAACTCGGTATACGGCCACCAGACCACCTTCCCAGACGTTTCTTACACAAATTTGCACAATGTATATGTAATCGTCTCAAATCTGGTTGCTGGCACAAAACAAACCCAGGCATACTGAGAGAGGGCATACCCCCTACGCAAGTCAGTCGTAGCCCACCGACACCTTTCCTCTAACTTCCAGCCTCGTCGTCAATCTTATGGCGTCTATGAAACCTACATACTCGATTCGCTAGAGAAACAATCAAGCAAGTCCATTTAATGAGTTTCATTACAATTAATCAAATACAATACTTCGGCAATTACACAATTGCAGTCAAAGAGCGACATACGAAATAATCAGACTTTGCAGTGACTGCTTATCTCTAACTGACAAAAGCCTTTCCTGAAACTACTATCGAAGTGCCTGGCGTTGACGCTGCTATCCTAGTGGCTAATTTTGAAGCTGCTATTGAATTGGGCCCGCACCAGTCGGGCGCGGCGGTTATGTCCTCTTCACATAGGGGACGCTGCTGTCGCGTTGTCGTCCTGGAAGCGGTTCGGTTAGCGTGAGACTGGCGGACCTCTTCTCACAGCCTTCTCTGTCGTTCCCGACTGGTGTGCCGGCACTTGACTTTACACCGAAACATTCGCAGATAAACGTCTTTAACAGTTTACATACCTGCACGCTCCTCCCCTCACATCCTCCTCTGGATCACGTGGTCCGACTCAGTCCTAACTAGCAGACATATCCACGCTCACCAGAGGAAATCCACGGACTCCTTTGCCGATTATCACTGATAATAGTTTAAACGCCTACCACTTCCCTCCCATCCAGCCTTTCTCTCTCTTTTCGAATGAAAAAACTTCCTCCCCTTGCTCCTACAACCGTCATGTTTTCAAAATGAAGTCGGTGACTCCATTTTCAGCCAGGTAGCACTCCCAGTGGAATGACGACAGGTAATTATGATGTATAAATAAAATAATCCTGGAATATTATTAATATATATATATGACATTACCGTAAGCTTGTATATTAACCACAGGAAACTCAGAGTATGACCATTTCTATGAACATAATTTCCGCAAATCCGCGTTATACAGATAGCATAGTGTAGTGTCTGCTACGAATACTTATCTATTCATTAGTAATGACTATACTTAAAACGTGTTTGGGGCCGAGTGGTTCTAGGCGCTTCAGTCCGGAACCGCGCTACCGCTACGGTCGCAGGTTCGAATCCTGCCTCGGGCATGGATGTGTGTGATGTCCATATGTTAGTTAGGTTTAAGTAGTTCTAAGTTCTAGGGGACTGATGACCTCAGTAGTTAAGTCCCATAGTGATCAGGGCCATTTGAACCATACTTAAAACGTGTGCACGCCTGGTGCAACTAACATATTACCCCACTACACGTGAAACATACGAAATACAACAGGAATAAATTTAGCGGCAAAATACAATCTAGAAAACACGTTGACGGTAAGGTAGATCATCCTATATTCCCACAACAGTATTATTCATATACGCAATATTACAACGTGACATCACCATAAGACTCGTAAATAGATGTGGACGCACTCTGAAGTATATACTTCCTCACCACACACAGGCGAGACCGAGCAATGACAATAGTGCAGGAAAAAATATGTAATAAAAAAGGAAATGTTTGTACAAACAAGTCAAAGAGTCAGAGAGATTATGATCTCTCATAATACGAACTTAGAAAGTTGTAAAAATCGAGGACCATTTGTTGGTAATACTATTCTCCAAAAGATCAGTTAACTTACCATCTCGCGGATTGAACTTGAGGACAACACACATACGCACACAATGATCGCTGGTAAAACGGATTGCACATACCTGATAACAGTTCAGTCAGCACCAAATTTATGACGAAATCCTGCTCGTATGTGCCGGTTCCGATGCAGCACTGAAATTATTGGCGCCGATATCGTCACTGCGAGCCTGCACCTAACCCTTGGAATACTTACCACACTTGGGCTACGCAACGCCTCTCCTGCTAGCCCCAATGTCCATAACCTCAAACTGTGGACACTGGCTGGTGGTAAGCGCAGGACGTTGCATACGCCCAAAACTGATAAACTGGGGGGAATCACCGACCTGTGTGTGTGGCTAGCAGCAACGCCTGAGGACTTCCTTTTCCCCCGCCCTGATCAGTGCGTCCGGAAGACTGAGACCGCTAATACAGCAGTTAAAATGAAACAGTAGTCGAGCTGTGCCAACACATTGCGAGTGACATCTCGTTAATTGCCAGAGGCTGTTTTGTTAACGCTACCAGAGTGTCACCTGCCAAGACATGCAGAGGAAAGCTGTAGGAACAAAAACGTTCTAATATTATTTTTATTCCACATCTGTGAGCTACTGGACTTACCCATACGGTCTTATTTACAGAAACATCTTTATTTAGTAATAAAAATACTCGCTAATTGTTAAGCGTTACACTGACATTGTACAGTCTTTAACACTGAAATTTTACAACGAATTCTACGCCCACTTCCGGCTCTCACATACCAGTAGAGCTCTGACAATGTTCCGTCTATGACACTGTCGTTGTAGACGAGTCACAAATCAGGTACAATCGGGTGCAAGTTCAGTCCTCCTGGGAGGACTGGTAGCAGAGCTCACCTACTCAGTCAGATTTTATTAAGTCGATTGTACAGGAAAAAAATGCTGTGAGACATATGTGCAGTAACTTGTGTTACGTTGGCCATCATCATGGCAATCCATAAAAACTATGTCCGGAAACAAGTTTAGTGTTAAATTACGATCGATGTATCACAAGGCATACTAACACTATGGTTTCTATTATGATGGGAAACAAGTGCTATGACCAAACCATGTGTTTTATAAGGTTGTTGACCACACTTCATGACAGCGAATTTTGGGTTGCTTGCAGAAGTGCTGTAATACAACCCTTACTAAATGGGAGACTTCTCCAAGAACCAATAACGTGGCTCTGGATTTGTTACTGATAAGTTCAGTCAACTATTTTTTCGTGAAAACAATAACCAATAACGTGGCCCTGCATTTTTTACTGTTACTGGTAGGATAAGTCAACAATTTTTTTCGTGAAAACAATATTGAGAACCGACATTCATAGTCAACGTAATATAAGGGGAAACAGAACTTACACAAATACACACACTCCTCCCTGTAGCTCTGTTTTATTTTATTTTATTTTTATTTTTTTTTTTGTGAGTGGCACAAGGTAGCATAGAGTGAGTGCCTGCGCGTGTGCGTGTGCGTGTGTGTGTGTGTGTGTGTGTTTGTGTGTCTGCCCTGGGAAGAGAAAGGTCACGCTGACATTATTCAGCATTTAAAAAACATGTGGATCTTTCTCTAACTTTTCTTTGGAACTGTATGCGTGTAAGCACTGGACTGATAGTAAAATAGGCTTCTATAAAAGTACGTAGTTCTTGCGATAATTACAGCCCACATCCATTAAACCAACCTGATAAGTGTGTCAGACTGACTATCAAATCTTGTAATTTGTCATTAAATATGATGAATGTCCTAAACCAGTTATGTATGTGATAAATAATTATTGATTCCAAGTCCAGTGGTATGTAACACCACACTGATATTAGCACTGTTCTAGTGGAAAAAGGACACATCTGGAAAGACAATGTTTCTACCAGCCATAGCTGTGAGCACGCAAGAAAGGTAGTTTCCCTCTCTTGGTTCTATTGGAAGTAACTAGGCAGACGAAAAGTACACCGTTCCAAAACAGCTGCTTGTGTCGCTGTTTTCGTATAACAGATTTCCACGTTAAAACTTTACGCATATAGAGAACAGTTTTATATATCATTATAGGTCCTGCCGAATTTTTTATAGTATCGAGTAACTATATCATTCCATTATTGAAAACCCTAAAATGAATTCTTCTGTAACATGTACACATCCAGCCAGAAATGTAACACTTACGTATTCAAAGTTTAAGAGTAATAGCAGTAAAAATATATCATGATCAAGAACATCTACTCTAGTATTACTTCCTCAGGAGACAAGTTGTAGGGCGATCTTAGGACTATATATTCGATAGTTTTAGAAAGTCTGCTGGAGAAACAGTTAATCCTCTACATATGAGGATGGTATAATTTGGTCTATATCGTTAACAGCAAGACAGCCAGGACACACCCCTGCATTATCAGAAATGCGGTCACCAGATTCTTCTTCACGTTCTCAACACATTAACAAAACCCCCTCCATGGCACTGTGCACGTGAACACCCATAGTAACCGCAAGCAAACAGACATGTTCTCAACATCGCTAACTTGCCGGACGATTGGATGAATATACAGTCACATCCTTCCACCATTAGCAAATCGTTATGGGTCATGGATGCCTGTATTTAAAGTAGAGTATTGTGGAACTGTATCCTGCTACTACCAGATAGTCCATTAAAACTATAGTCTTTCACGACATATAATAGTTAACACATATAACCTTCAGCTATTCGAACTTTAGGAGCCATAACTAGAAAGAAGTCATGACAACATCATCTGAGCTTGTATTTCTTTCCAGTAGGCGAATTGGGCAACGGTCTTGGAGTCACATATTCGATAATTTTAGTAAGTTTTCTCGACAAACAATTCGGCACTTACGTATCACGAAGGTATAATTTGTTGTGTGTTTCTGCCAGCAACAGTCAGAGTCTTTAGAGATGTGTAGTTGCTCTGTGCATTCTCATATTTACAGTCGCTAGAATCTTCATATTCTTGACACTACCAGAACCAATGACAGCAAATTATCAAATTATTACAAATTAGATTATGTACTTTTCAATAATGTTAATTACATATCAATTTTTATATGAGAAACATGTTTTATATGTCATCATTTCGAAGATATTCCCTCAAAACCTAATACGCCAAACCACATTTTGGGCAGTGTTTTACCGCATAAAAGTGAAGTTGGGCGCAAACAAAAAATATTTAATGCATTATCTTGCCCCCTGTCGACACATGCAAAGTTTCATCAAGATCGTTCATTGACACTTGAAATTTTACCTTGTTAGTGGAACAACCCATCTTGAACCCGGGCAGGTATCGAAGCCGGGTCCACTCCATAGAAGACAAACACGTTACTCAGTTAAGCAGGCGGACCACTGTAGCGTGTAACATGACAGTGTGTAACGTAGCTATGCCAGTGCGCCATTCGGTTTTCATATGTTCTGAAATTAAAGAACACCTTTGAGGACTTCAGTTTGATAGTGATGAAACAGTGCCAGCAAAGATGAGGTTGTGGCTCTGTGAACAAGCATTCTACAGTGATGACATCCAGAAACTCGTCTATCGTTGGGAGAAGTATGTGCGTCTCCAGGGAGTCTGTATTGATGATAATGAAGTCCCATACTCCTTGAAAGAACGATCGATGCTGGAGACCCGCACCACCGTACTAGGCAAGTTCCCAGTGGAGGTGGTTTGCCATTGCCTTCCTCCGACCGTAATGAGGATGAATGATGATGATGAAGACAACACAACAACACCCAGTCATCTCGAAGCAGGTGCAAATCCCTGACCCCACCGGGAATTGAACCCCGGGTCCCCTTTCTCGGGAAGCGAGAACGCTACCACGACACCACGAGCTGCGGACGTGTCTATATTGAGAAATAAAAACGTAGACACGAAGAATACCGATGTAGAGTGCTAATAACGATTGTTTCATTTAAAAATCTTCAATAGTTTTCACATAAACAACTCGGAGGCATTAGTTTGCAGCACGTCTGTATACATTAACACTCTTCAATTCTATTCTTCTTAGTAAACTTCTTTGGCAGTAGACAAATGACTCTCGATCTCCCACAATCTAAGAATCTAGTGGAGCGTTGTAGCGTTCAATGGCAGCACAATCTACCTACTAAATCAGTGGTTCCCACCCTAGGGTTAATTATTGCCTGACGGGGAAAATGAAACTTTCTGAGGGATAAAACCAATACGGATTCATTGATGAAGCAGTGACCACTCAAAGTAATCACTATTATGGTGCACTCCTATGTGAAGGAATATCATCATCTGCCATTTGACATCCACAGCCGGGTAAAAGCCTCCTCTAGATATTTCCGTGCACAGCGACTTCGAGCGATACAAATTCCTGTGGCTCCTGATTATTTGCTATTGCCATCTACCTGTCCACCTTCCGCTACTTTTTCTAGATATTCGGTTTTTTCTTAGCTATGTACCATCCACCTTCCTGGATCTGTTAACCCCACTTTCATCTCTTTCTGTTTCTATCACGACTACATCTTGCACTTTAGTCTGTTCCCTAACCTATTTATTTGTTTTATTATCTTGCGCAGTAACATGCAACGTTCATCCCTCCATGCGTCGCTGAGTGGCCGTCGAAGTTTGAATGGTATTTACGGTGAAGGGCCAGAGGTAAGTGTAAAGAGTCAAGAGATATCGAGACCATTTTAAGTTTTCTGCTTACTTCTTTTGCTGTCCATCCAGTGCTAGTAGTTACCGTTCGTGATTAATAAATTTTAATAGCAAGTATTTTTCTGACGTGGCGAAGTGTCAAGTAAGTATCTGGGCTCTCAGATCAAACTCCGTGCGAAAGCACTATTTCTTGCAACTCTACGAAGCAACATAATCGAACAAGATTTCCTTGACACACTACGATATTAGTTTAGCGAAAGTTCGGTGATTAGTGGCTATTATTATTGGACTGGTGATTCGTAGCTATCATTATTATTGGAAGAACTCTTAAAGACACCGACTCCATTCGCAGCATACAGGTGTGAAAGTGCACATTCGACTATGGTGGCAATGGAAACAAAAGCGAAGAGCTGTACTGACATTATATTTTGGTGTAGTGAGAAACGTAGAGATCATGTGAGCTTCAGTTGGTTGAGCATTATCTAAGAATGGAAAATCATTTCCAGAATGAGATTTTCACTCTGCAGCGGAGTGTGTGCTGATATGAAACTTTCTGACGGATTAAAACTGTGTACCGCACGGAGACTCGATTCGGGACCTTTGCCTTTCGCGGGCAAGTGCTCTACCAACCGAGCTACCCAAGCACGGGTCGTGAGTCGTGCTTGGGTAGCTCAGTTGGTAGAGCCCTTGCCCGAATAAGGCAAAGGTCCCGAGTTCGAGTCTCAGTCCAGAACACAGTTTTAATGTGTCCGCAAGTTTCAGAAAATCATTTGTCATTTTATTTACAATTTAGTGTTTAATTAGGTCCCAAACCTTGTTCGGGATATCATCTGATGCCCTTCACTGGTAATGGTCTCTGATTGGTTGAGAATCACTGCCCTAAATCAGCTACGCCAGGTAGCAAGATTTCAAGAGTGGCCAGACCTAGAAGACGACTGAAGTGAAAATTTACAGCACATTAAGTATACGTGTTCCTGCACTCAGCCCCCACACGATTCCTAACGTAGCGAGAGGACTCCAGCGCACAGTGGCTAGCGTGTTGTCCGCTCTCCCACGGTTTTCAGCCCCGGCGCTGCCTCCGCCACTACCGCCGCCACCGCCGCCTCCGGTCCCGCGGGCCCTGAATGGTTTTTGCCGGAGCGCTCGGCTGCCCTTGTCGGCGCCCGACTCCCCGGTGTAATGGTCCGTGCTTTCCCGCACCATAAATTACGGCCGCCTTAGCGCCGGTGACGGGCCGGTGACAAATTGCCGCTGCCCGCTGGTCGCTGCGCTTCTATCAGGGCCGGTACTCGTCCCCAGGCTGGCTTCAACACAGACACACACACAGCTGCGTCCCATAGATCTGTTCTAAACGCTCGTGTATTGAGATCTATCCATGTTATTTTCGGCATACAATCCGAGAAAGTAAACTGTCAAATCCATAATTTCCGCGTACTTTTTGTACTCAGTTTGTCCAGGATTTCAGGTCCACGAAGTCCGCGGAGATTTAAAATACGAGACTTGAGTTTCTTCCGGTGTATACAATGTTCAAATAACTTACAGGAATGCAGCCGGGCTCTGTCGACCGCCACCCATATTAATACTGGAGACACATTTTTAAGGCAAAACTGCACCACGCAATCGCTGCACAGGGGAATTGGAAGAGCAATTTTGGGACGACAACTCACATACGCACACGCAATGTCGACACTAGCGCCAACACATAAATAAAGATGACTGACGTCAGAAGTTATCGATTGTCAAAAGGTACAGCTTGGTTTGAGTAAGCCGGATATCTACCGTATTCCTTGGAGCTGTGGCAGGTCATATATTGGTCAGACTGTTAGGTCTGTGGAGTGCTGACCGTAAACGGCACACACGCTACAACATCCGAGCAAATCCTCCATTGCAGAATATTGTCTTGGCACCGGTCATCCTATGGAATATAACAACACGGACATTCTGGTATGCTCTTCCAGTTATTGAGGTACATTTTCTTAGGAAGCTGTTGAAATTAAATTAGTATGTAAACTTGTATACAGAGAGGATGGTTTTTGTTTAAATTCTGCTTGGAATCCTACTCTCTCCCTTGTCAAAAATAGAGTCACACGTTTTTAATAAAATACCAAAAATTACGTTTTGATTCAGTATTTATTCAACACTCACAGAAATAAAATCATATTGCCTCACTTTAGGATAGGTGTCAATAATGTTGTGACCACATCATTACTAAAAAATTAATATTCAAAGACTCGTCTGAAGTTTTCCAACCAAAGCCTCACCCACTAGCATCTAAAGCCCCTGTCAAAATTATGACTTATAACCTTATAACTTCACTCTTATATCGTCAGTGAAACTATAATTACTCAACGATCATACAACTAAATCTCTATTTATGCAGTTTCAGTTGGCACTGAAGCCTGATCTAGTGGACGAAAATAGCATTTGGATAACGTCTCAGCTTACAAATGCTGTTCGTGTGTAACTCATGTTTATAATATATTGGTTAAATTAGTCTGATACAGGGATGCAAGTGGTAAAGAAACAAAAACAAATATTGTTACAAAAATATCAAATTAAAAAAATGGGTTCTCACCCGTTTCTTCTACCACTGCTCACAAGGGTATATTCCAAGGGTCAATACACGATCTTGACGAAACTTGGCATGACACTAGAGGGGGAAAAATAACGCAAAACATATTTTTTTGTTTGTGCCCACATTTTAAGGGGTACAACATACTGTGAAAGGTCATTTCGCATATTAGGTTTGGAGAGAATATCTTCGAAATAATGTATAAAAAAGTTTCGCATGTAAAAGTTGACATGTAATTAATGTTCTAGAAAACAGTGTAATCGATTTCTGTAATAATTAAAAATTTTTGAAAATGCCCTATCACCATTAACTAATTTTGAAAAAGAACGCAGTTGTTATAACATAAATTTCAGAAACTTTCAAGCTACGTGAACAGGTTTCTATATGAATTGGTTTCTGATACACCAATTTTTGGAAAATAAGCTGTACACAATTTGCTGTAAAAGTATGCTAAACATACCTGATTAAAATATTTAAACACTCATTATTAGTCTAGTTATTTTACTTACATTGGTTTTATGCTTTAAATTGCTGTTATATTTAAAAGTATATAGATCGTCATACCTGAGGACAAGGAATTTGGTCGTCTGATGATCCCAAAGGGGTTGACACCACACGTACAGTCAAAAGATGCATAGGGCTTACGATGTCAGAAGTACTTTGTGAAAAGATTTTGATATTTAGATTTATTAAATGCTTATGATGACGATCTCTTCTTGAGAAACAATATAAGCAAGTTGCAGTCACCATTACATAATCAGTTACCTTCGCCAAGGCTTACGAATCTACTTAAATAAGCCTAATAGAAATCAAGATATGTTGAGAGTCAGCCATGACTATTTGAAATCCTGCTGAATTTAGTTTTATATTGTCTTCTGTTTTGTGTCCATTATGCGATGAAATTTCGTTCATTTTATGACCATGGGGTAAGAAAACAATTTAAGCCTTTAATTAGAGATTATCTTAGTTGCAATTATTTTGTATAATAATGAGTTACTTTTTTTGTCAGTTAACGACACACAGATATGCGAAACGGTAAACTGAGGAACAAAAAAATAATGAAAACAAACATAATATGACGATTTGAAATGTAAAAAAAAATAAGTAAAATAAATAACTATACTAATAATGAATGTTTCGGTATTCTCATCAGCTATGCACTAAATACTCTTTCAGCACATTGTGTACATCTTACTTGCCGAAAATGGTAACCCAGAAACCACTTTTATCACACGTGGATGTATTTAGCTTGACAGCTTCTTTATTTTACGTTGTAACAAAAACTTCCATTTTTCAAAATTAATTAATGGTGGTACTATACTTCGCATATTATGAAATTGTTGCAAAATTCGATTAAGCAGTATTAAATTATGTTAATTACATATCAACTTTTACATGAGAAACGTATTTTTTATATCATCACTTCGAAGAAATTTCCTCCAAATCTAATACCCCAAGTTACCTTTTGGGGTGCGTTTTACCCCATGAAAAGATAGTTGGCACAAACATAAAATATGCAACGCATTATCTTGCCCACTGTACGCACCTGCCATGTTTCATCAAGATCATTCACTGACACTTGAGGAAGTTCCCCTGTAGGTGGAACAACGTAGTAAGAACATTGCAGAATATCCTCAATTTTTAACTTTTAATCAATAATTAAACTGAATGTCAGTAATGTGTATGTCAGATAGGTGCATTTGATATTTAAGTTACAAATCTGGCACTGAAAATGCCATAGCGAAACCATCTCGAGTTACTAATGTAGTTTTATCATGTTTTTTGCGTCGTTATACCACATTTATTTAAGGACTGACTTTCAGATTAAACACATTACCGGTATTGAGGTGTTATAACCGATATACTTCAAAATCTCAAGTGCTTTAGAGCTCAATTATAGAAAGTGTCAAAAATTAAGTTGAACCATGATCTCTTACTTCGTTTCGTGGGATTATTTCACTGAAGTTGTTTCACAGACAAAATATTATGTCAATGTGAATAACAGCTGGTTTTGAATTTTCGTTAATATTTGTGAACGTCGACGTAAATCCTAAGCAGGACCCCCAAATGCTTGAACTAGAATGAGAAGATTAGAGCTCATACAGTAAATGTGAGAAATATAAGTAAAAAGACACGAAAATAGAAAACATTTCGATCAAATTTATATTGTAGCGTAAAGCGTTTATTATGTAGCTTCAGAAGCAAAAGTTTACTACACAACGTTTTAGAAACAGATGTGCAAAAAGCATTCGATTAAATATGAGTCGAGTACCAGTAATTGCTCTTAGATTGATAAAAAGGTGACGAATTCAACAGAATTACATCATAATGTCCATAACAAAAACATTGCACCAGAAACAATGAACCAAACGTTATTAGCATTGGAAATATCTAATGTCTTGCTTAAGGATTTTGTTGCGTGAACCATGAAATGATCTTTTAAAAGTTAAAATATTATGCAACAGTGGATACAGGAGGATCGTAGTGTTTTTGTTTGTTGCATGAGACGAGGGAGGGAGATAGTGCCATAGGTTTTGGAACAATCAGTCATCAAAGTGTTCTATTTTGCGTCTTTTGTTGTTCCTTGTTCACATACTGAAGGATTGATTCTGGCTATGTCATGTTTATGTTATTCCACAGCTCTCTTATAACAATGCCTCTTTCATATATTTGCCAACACAGACTAAAATGCAGGCTTTAACAGTCATTAAGATGATTACTCTTATGCTACATCTGAGACACTGCCTGTTGTTACTGGTTACTGTCATATTCCGACTATGCTGTGTCTGCTGAAGACAGGACACAATATTTCTGTAATCATTACATTAAGGTTCGTTGCTCAATAAATTATTCGGCGACTTTGCACAGCCAAACATTTGTTGCAATATCTGTTAAGATTAATACTCAAATTACACTAGTTCCCTTATCTGAACGTTTTGGTACGAGTTCCGTCAAATAACCAATCCTCACATGTTCATGAGTTTGAGTTAGAAACGAAACCCAGTACCATTTGTAAATTCACTGAGAAAGAATGCCATTGTATTGGAGAAACAAATGCAGTGACAGCGTCCGGGATTTGTGGATTATTGAATCGGAATACAAAGCCATGATTTATCACACTATCATCATGTAGTAATCTGCCATACTGTGAAAACAACTAACAGTAGCCACATCGGAGACATGCAAGTTTTAAACCATGTGATTTTATGCTTGGAGAACATGTATTTTGGTTTTTCTAAATGTTCTTTTGTTCGGAAAATATTAACTGGCATTATTCACACATTGTTCACCTCCGTACGTTGTGGCATATTTTGTTGTTAAATGCATCAGTTTATACGAGGGGTATCCAATAACTAACGCATCACGTATTTTCCTGAAAGCAGGTTGGTTTTTTCAGGACTCCGGTATCCCACATTATTGCCCGCCCTTTGGTTCAAAACCCTTATTTTCAGCACGGTTTCCGTTCAGTGCTACAACCTTACTCCACCTTACTTTGAGGGTCTGTATGTCCCCGTGGTACCACTGTAATGGTCAACATGGTTAACATTCGAGCTATTTTCTCGCTAGTCAATAGTTTCTCCTTCATCCACGTACTGCTTCCCGTGCAGCGACTCCTTCATTGAGCTAGGAGATGGAAGTCGGAACGTGCGAAATTCGGTCTGTGGGACTAACGAGAAAGCACGTGCAATACAGTTGTGTGAGCCCTTCTCGGTCGTGCAGACTTGTGTGAAGCCTTGTGTTACAATGGAGAAGGACAGGCTCGTTCGTTTTTTTGTGGCGACGAACAGGCTGAAGTGATTTCTTTAACTTACTGGAGGTAGCACAATATACTTCAGATTGATTGTTGCACCATGATGGAGGACATCAGCCAGAAAGACACCTTCAAAGTTTCAGAAGACAGTGACCGTGACTTTACCGACTGAGGATGCCGCTTTTTCTTCGAGGAGAGGAGGTGTGGCGCCACTACATGGAAGTGATGATGCCACGTTTCAATGGGTGTGATAGTGTTCGACAAAAAATTGTCACCATAAGCATCGTAACACTCGAGAAATTCCGAGGGATTGCGCTTGTTGCTCTGTATGGTCTTGTTTTAGATGGCAAAGAACCCAGGAGGTACACACTTTTAACTGCGCCAACTAGTAGACGAGCACAGACGCCCCGTTGACCAACGAGGTGTTTGACTGTAATCGGCAGACCACGACGAATGATACTGAGTGCAGGTTCCAACATTCACAGCTGCATGCGGCCGGCCGGCACGCGGCAGATGGACACGTTTGGGCGACATTGTTGCGACAATGACAGAAGCCTCGCCCAAAGACTCATCGTGCTTTCTTCACTGACAGGTCTTCATAGACATTCTGCAAGTATCTTTGAATGTCTGTGACGCTCTGGTTTCCTGCCAGAAGAGACTCAATGACAGCTCTCTGCTTGTACTTCACCTCCGTTACATATGCCTATTAGAAGGCTATATATAGAGCAGCCACCTATCGGAACATAATGAAACTATGGGGGCTGAAGATGAAATAATACCTAAATGGAAACTGGCTCAGCAAAAAGATATGAGTTGCATTACTTATTCATGGCCCTCGTAGATAATGCAAATTTTAGCCAGACATAGGATGTCTATTTAAGTCTCCCTCATCAATATTCAACCTAGTGACTGAAGTAGCTCCCCTCACAACGGAACGAATGGGAACAGATAGGGCGCTGATGACCTCGATGTTGAGCGCCCATAAACCCCAACACACACACTGGGAACAGATGCGTCTTCATATTGTCTAGGCAATCAAGCATCTTCTTTTTCTTTGAAAGGTTCACCAAGCAATTATCGGATCTAGTTTCATGATCAAGTCCGAAAACTTTCTGAATAACAGGGTCTCGAAGATGATAATTTTTTATTTACCATTATCAGATATAGATCTCCAGTCATCTCTTATATCACTCCAGGTTTCCAAATTAGTGTACAACAAATAATTGCTTATTGCAAGTATTTACTAAGGAGTGTTTATCAATATTAATTGTAACCTATTATGATTGATATTGTCTCTTGTATATTTGTACAAGTAGTATCTCACATTATAAATAATTTTTTCAGTTAAATTTGTTATACGATTTAAAGGTTGTCAATGTGTTCTGAGCTCATCATATATAAAATTTTTCTCTTAAGATATTGAATTTATTTTTATAGCACGACATTGATTCCCAAGTCAATATACTATCAGATGTTGAAAGATATATTCTGTGTACCTGATCATGACTGTAGAAACAAATTTAATTATTTGTATTGTAGTGATGGTTGAATAGTCAAATGACTGTTACAAACAGGGATGTAAATGGATGATGGGCTCTAATAGAATAGATGATGACCCAAACTGGACTGTAATCTTGAAGTGATTGCTATGTACATTTGCTGTGTGGAATTAAATCGATCCTGGAACGAAGAAGCTTACTCAGTGATTGACTGTCCTACATGTTTGGCAACAAAACAAAAGTCTCCAGAGAAAAGAGCCCAAATTCCAACTTTCCTGCATGTCACTTGAACCTTTTTTTAATTAATTCAATATCATAAAACATTGTAAGTTTAATGTAACTTCATTCTTTATAGATTATACAAAAATTAGATACTTCACAAACTGTACAATTAAATGTTATCACATAGGTTTTATTGTATCACAAAACACACGAAATTCAATAGAACATCTTACATTTATCAACTGCAACTTCATAAAATATTTTGTGATCTGTTTCAATTTAACTATTGGACAGACTCGTTACACTGATTTTGAATATTGCTCATATAAATGTGTGCAAGGTGGGGGTTACCACAATGAAACTGGTCAGTCATATGCTGTCATTCTCTACTACATGTAACAAGATTTAATGAATAGTTACAAACAGTTTGTTTCTACATCACTATGTATAACTTAATTGACATTTAAATCAAGTACACTCATGTATCAAAGTGAAATACATATGAAATTTAGCCTATATGAGTATGGTGTTGATTCAAGAATATTTCAAGGATTTATTAATTTATTGTAACGAATTTGTTTGGAAATGTTCAACATTAAAATTTGATTTTTGGTTATTATTATTGTTCATTGAAGCATTTACAGAATAACCAAAAGAAAGTATAATGGAACTGAAATACTTTTCTTAACATTATGTTTACTAGCACTGATATAATATTGATGGATGAATAAAATTTCTTGGCAAGATACAGTAATATTGCCTAGATCATATTTGTGATTGGGCTGTATTCTGTAAGTAGTGTTGATTTGATATGATTGGCAAAGAATGTCATGGCATATTAACATTCAGTTTAAAGATGTGTATTCGAAAAACTGGAACCCTGAAATCCATCTTGGTAGGAGTATCATCCCAGTGGAAAACCTGTGCCTAGAATGAAACGACTGGTAATTGAACATTGAAAGGCAGCTAAGTAAGAGAACTTTTGTCACAAAATCAACTTTAAATTATAGATAATTCTAACATGAGCACCTTACATATTTTCAGGGTAATTAGAGAAGCACAAGTAAACAAATTCACAGATGAGTATTGTGAGATTTGCTAAACAACATACGTTTTATTTGAAAGTGTAGCTTCTAATTTTCGTCAAAGCAAAATAAGAGATTGCTTATATATGTCTGTATCTTGAGTTTAGTGTTTCATTTGGAGAAAGAGTGTTGTAACTTGGTACGATTTTCTGACGTTTGCCTTTAGCCAACTCTTCTTATTCTACTTTTAAATGATGGTATTCTCATTATATGTGTTGCAATTTCTTCCGACTTTACAAAAATTACTCCAGAAAGTTAAGGTTTCTTGATATGTGTCTCTGTTGGCCAGACGATACAGCTCTTCACCCTGCAACAGAAATAGGCACACACAAGTGTGGCCGACAGTTGTGACTGCTCCTCCTAAGTTCAGTTTTTTCTGTGTGCCGCTGCTCTCGTCGACAGTCGGCAATCGATGACGCATGGCCCGCACCGCTCCCTATATACCACACTCCAGAAAACAACCCTATACATCCATTTCCCTCCCTGCCGCTTCCTTGCACAAAAGGCGAGCACTCACAGCGCTCTTTCAGTAACGAGCTTCCGCTTCCGGCTTGCCCCCCCCCCCCCCCCTTGGCCTTCAGATGTTCCAATCGAGTCTTTCCATCCACTGATCCGTGAAAGGGGCATTACAAGACAGATCGAGGTTATTTTCCGCTCCAGTGTTACTTTGGGCACCCATTGCGTTTTGGTCAAAAATACAATTGGGAGAAACAAACGAAATTCATCAGCAGAATACTGTAAGAAGGTATGCGTGATCACTTTTAAGCTAAAGAGAACTGCACATGCCCAATGTTTATTACGACACTAGTTTGTAAAACCTTCAGTATACTGAATCAAACAAAAGAATACTGAAAAAATTGCCAATTCACAACGCCGTATTACAAGGATTACCCAAATGAATGCTTGTGCTGCAGTTTTATTAGACTCAGCTTCTAATCAACAGAAAACAACGAGAAGCAGAAAAAGACCGAGAGTGGTTGACAAAAAAGGAGCGTTTCGTCGCATATTAATTTATTGTATGAAATCAGACCCACAGACTCCAAAGATTTCATGAATTATTTTCCAACGAGCCCTGCATCATATAACAACTTATTAATTTTGATGTGAAATGAAATAGAGAAGCAGAATATGTTAACGAGAGAGACAATTGCAATCGACGTGAGATTACAAGTATCCAGTGCATTTCTGATGAGAGGCGGATCATATGAGTACTAGATGTTTAGGTTCACAATATCAGCAAACACAGTTAGCAAAATTGTATGGAAACTTAGCGAGGATATTTTCAGGCAATTACGTAAAACATTTTTGTGATAATTAGGTGAAACTGACATGAATTTCATAGTCTTCTTACAGGTAATTGCAGATATATGAAGTAAGGTGGAAACATTATCCATATTGTCACCTATTTCACCAACCGATAGTATACGTTCAGTTTAATGAAATAAGCATTATCGTGAAGAATTCTAAAGTGGTATATACAATGTTTACCATTGCATATGCCTTTCAAATATGTTTTACGTTAAAAGACTACCTGGAACTTTGATCAGAGCAATGATATACACAAAAACCATGTGAAAACGAAACATTTCACACCAACGTAGTGTGGCTGGGTTCTGAAGCTCTGTCATTTGTCAGACCGTTAGTACTGCACCTCACAGTTCTCTAGTTCAGTATGTATTGAAAAAACTTAAAAATATTTTGAGTGTCATCAATATTGTTCCTCAACTTTGTAGTACTGACAATACGTCAACACGCCTACTCGAACAGCTATGTACTGACAGTTGGAAAATATTATTGAAAGTGTCAGGTCCTCTTAAAGCTGGAAATACCAAAGCAAATTCTCTTCCTTCTTTTACTGTAGCTACAGATCGGATATGGATCACGTGTAAGCTGCTATGTTAGCCTTACACTTTTTCGTATACTCCTTTTGTCACTGATCTAGTTGCGTTCTTCTGTGTAAAATTGCCTTACCAGCCTTCTTTAAAATATTTTGTATTGAAAAGCTTCCTACTTGCTATTTTTTCTGCTTTCAATTTTACCTTGTTTATGAAAATCTTTTGTACATCTTCATGCACTTTCCCTAGTCAGATGGGTATGTCTTTTAAACTTTCTAAACGTTGTTCAATATGCTTTGGACATGACCATAGAAACCAGGCGTATTTTATGCTTTCATCTCTAATTTTTCTAGATATTTGTATACTTTATTTTCTTATTTCAAAGTTTCTAATATAGTTCTGTTACTTGATATCTTTCTCACAGCCATTCTTTTCAACTACCTGACTCCTTTTTTAATTTCTTTCTTCCTAAATCAGTGTGCCTAATACTGACAACTGTGTATTTCTAGCAGTTGTCATTATCAAGCTGTTACGATTGTAACACCATCTGGGTCCGTTGGTCAATATGAGCTGTCACTTAGGTTTTTGCTATTTCCACTTTAGATGTACATCTGAGGATACGGCTGTAGGCCATAAAACCGGCTGTGTCCCATTAAAGCGCTTTATACTGCTGTAAATGGAGTTGTTTTTTCAAAATGTAAGTTTTAAATACGTTCCACAGTCAACACGATGATAACAGCTGTAAACAGTGTCCTCTTTGGAACATGTAAATATTATATAACTTCCATAGTCAGCACGATTATAACATAACGATTTTGCAAAGGCGTTGTTGGTGGCTATTTTCCACTAGCTTTTGTCAGTAAGTACTAGCGTTTATACGTTATGAAGTATCGCCAAGGTCATGTTTCCTTTAAAAATGAAGCCTTTGTAATAGGCCGCGTTCACTCGCAGAGTTATATATGCAAGGTGGAATTAACGGCAAAAATTCTCCAGAGTCTGGCCACATTTCACAGGACAGATCCTCCCTAATGCTGTGAAAATTATCCAGATAGATTGGTCGCAAAACTGACTGAAGATGAGTGTCACGCGTTATCAACAGCATTTCAAACACGGCACAAGTTGCTGCTTTTAATGAATACATTGCTATGTCAAACTGTTTCAGGGCAAAGACTGAGAAGGAAACGCATGCAATGGATCATGGGGTCAGAGAAAAGGCCTTTTGCTCGCAGAGGCTCTGTAATCCAGCACGTCATCAATCAAACAGGCGACACAAACACTCCGCAATAGTTGACCAGAGCAATGGTATGTGGTACCAGCCACGATTTTGCCTCTCTTTTTTGTTTTTCAAATCATGCATGCGTAGTGCATTTACTGTCCAACGAGGTGTTAACGCATAACGTATGGAGTATGTAGTTCAGCGTCTTTCAAGTTATCGGGGTGTTTCTTTGACGTGTTTAACATGACTTGTGTCAAATGATTCAAGTTTTTTTTTTATTTATCAGCCTTCTGATTTATCTTGTCCACCCCGGATTTCTCTCACGTGCATCTTCATCACAGAACAGCACCCTACGTCCTCAGTTATTGGTGGATACATTTCAATCTCTGCCTGCTCCCACAATTTTTGCAAAATGTAGCATCTTCTATTACTGCGGAAGTTATTCTCTTGAAAGTTGTCTGTTATATTTGCCAGCATTCATAGATTCAGTTAAGTACATGTCGGCTAGTCTTGAGCAAATTTTGCTCTATCTCTGAATACACAGGTCGACTTCCGTATATCTGCTATGGTGTCTGCTATAGCAGTTTTCTCTGGCCCTCAATCTTCGAAGCGAGTGTGGGATAAGCCAATGGGGAGCGATGGCGCTCAGACGCTAGGCATGGTTTGCAAGTGTTGAACGAGGACAAACGGTTCTTGTTCATTCCGTTCTGTTCCAACCTGTGATAGATATTTTCTTTGTTTGGAGGTGGCTACATGAAAGTATGCTGAGGAAAAGAGAGAGAGAGAGAGAGAGAGAGAGAGAGAGAGAGAGAGAGAGATAACTGATATAAAAACTTTAAACTTATAGATCTCCTTTCATCCATCTACTTGCGACAAACGGTAACATTTTGCTACAGTTAAATATTTAGCGAGCCATATTGTCTTGTAGAGATTGCATGGGCACGTAATGAGCCACAGAAAAGTGACACTGATGATTATGATAAAGATATGAAGATTAAGCTCTGTTTATGAGCTGCATTTGGTTTGTGATCGGGTTTTGCATCTTACACGCTTTTTAAAATGCCTGTTATGAAGCAGGTCTCTGTGTGTCTGTACTGGAGGCACCACATGCATCATGTAAATACTCTGTTTCCGATTCATTCCTTTCATTAATAAATTAAGTACAAAAATCGCACGAAAGTAGTAGTAAACAGACATGAGGTCTTGCATCAATGCTTCGAGCAGAAGTAACTAAATAAATATTATCGTGCCTTTAACATTCAGTCGATAGTTCATTGAGAACCATATCTGTTCACCTTAATTATTCAAATCGTGAGCATTGTTTTGGATTAGTGAATTAATTCCAGATCGTTGGAGGTAACTTTTGCCTCACGATATTCAATAGAGCAACTATTTCGTCAGTTTGATGCTATTTTTTATGATAGCGTGGCATTACCGTGTCACAAGAACCAAGTATGTATAACTTGTGAATTTATGAATGCACCTTGTTGCTGCATATCCTTCTGATCTGTTGAAGAATGAACGTTGTTCGTGGGATTTGAATTTGGGTTCACCGAAGAGAAAGATAATCAGTGACCAATACTAAAACATTTGAGATGCTAAGACTCATATTGTGATGAACCATATCTGAGAATAATCAGACTGCGTAATGTTATTCTCTTGGGGACTTATTCATTTTTCAAGGGCAATATTTTTGTGGAATTTATTAACCACAGACAGCAGCCGCAATTTTACACATAAAATAAGTTTTACAGACACCTTCCACTCCGAGGTCTTAAAACATATCCTATCATCCTATCCGGTCTTCTTGTTGGCGTTTCCGTATCTTCCTTTCTTCTCCGATTGTGGGAGAAACTTTCCCATTCCTTATCCTGTCAATCTACCTCCTCTTAGACATCCTTCTATAACAGTACACCTCAAACGCTTCATTTCCCTTCTTTTTCTAGTTTAGCACAGTCCACGATTCCAGTGAATCGTGCTTTGTTCGAAACGTACATTCTCAGAAATTTCTTCGTC
Organism: Schistocerca cancellata; assembly: GCF_023864275.1. Lineage (NCBI taxonomy): Eukaryota > Metazoa > Arthropoda > Insecta > Orthoptera > Acrididae > Schistocerca > Schistocerca cancellata. Next base: position 848,355,610 of record NC_064628.1, read on the forward strand.
CGTCATACGACAGTTAGCTTACAAGGTATCCGAATTTCTTAAATTCGTCTACTTCCGTGCCATCAACTTCAATTTCAATTTGTCGCTAATCTCATTACTGCTACTACCCATCACTTTCGTCTTTGTTTGATTTGACAATCGATCCATATTGTATATTCATTAGAATGTTCATTCTACTCAGAATCGAGTAATTCTTCTTCACTTTCACGGAGATTAGAAAGTCATCAGCGTATCTTATCACTGATATCTTTTCACTGTCAATTTGCATCCCACCAATCTCTTATGACCTTAACGGCGACGGGACTCTAAACTTTAATCTTACGTTCTTCCATAAATCCCACTTTTGAACCAATATTTTATTTGTGTCATTGTTTGTGTCATTGCTTCTTCATTCACGTTCTTCGTAACAATACTGAGAAAATTTAGAGACGGAGCATTTGAAGTGGACTACAAAACACTTCTCCTGCTGCCAACGTACATTTGGCGTAAGCATCACCAAGAAAAATAAAAGGAATTAGGACTCGTGCGGATGCATATACACGGTCGTTTCTCCACAGCTCTATTTGCAAGTAGAACAGGAAAGGAAAGGACTTGTGTTACAGGTTACCCACAGCCTGGCTCTATACAGTTGCTTGCAGTGTAACTGTGTACATGTAGATGTATTGACTGAACAGTAGGTATGAATGATATACATTCTTATTGGTCGCTCTTGGTTCTTCTAATCAGTTTTCCCCGTAGATTACTCCTTTTTTCTCAGAAGTTCGAACATTCTGCACATCGTTACGTTGTCAAGGGCTTCCAATAGGTCGAAGAAACCTATGATCGTATCTTGTGAGCCGTGCAGTGGATGAATCGATAGTTTCTTGGGCATCGATATATCCGTGGCTACAAGCTATGAAGGTCTACTGTGCCCGGCTGAGGCTGGAGGGGTTTTGAGGAGAGCGAGTCTGGGGTTGGGAGGGAGGGAGGTGGAGGTACCGGGCAGTGCCGCTCTCGCTGTTGGAATAAACTGTGGTGGCGTAGTTCTATTAGTTCTGACAGAATCCGGAGCAATCGAGACTGCACCCAGCTGCCCTTGTGGAATTGCAAGCCTTTTGAACAGCTCACTTTCGGAAATACACAGGTGTCAAGGCCGTGGATATTCCTCGCCTTCCTCTGCAATACCAGTGTCACAGTAGGGAAGACTGCTTACCGTAAGTGCGTCTGACAGGTTATTACTTGAGTGTGTCTGGACAGATATTCTGAGACACGATTATGAACAAGTAGTGCTCATTAACCTAGATGTGTGAAATCTTTGCTCGTGCTTAGCACCAATCATTTCCAGTACCTAAACAACTTGCATCGAATTTTGCCCTTGAAGACGTTTCTTGATTACTGTTTAGTGCTGAAATATTTTGTGGTTGTGTCTAACTGTCTTATTTTTCCTGTGACATTTGTTAAATTTGCTGGTTTTATAGACCTATTGTTCGCTCTAAGTTTGTTAATGATTAGACGCACTCACAGTGACTGTATTGGCGCTGGACTGTGTCCACTGCTGTCAGTACTTCATGGTAATGTGTATTCTCGTTTACGTGGGAAAGCACTGTTTTAAGATAACAAGTGTGAGTTAAGCCCAGGAGACGGTTAGTCGTTGGCTCAGTTCAGATTTGTATATCGTCCGCGCCATTCTGACTTCCAGTACGGCGTGTTCTTTTGCCGCTAGTTTTGATAACTGTTATTAAGGTGCTCGTGCATAGGGTTTTTCAGGCTCAAGTCCAATGACTCGGTGCTTAATTTAGTTTCTTGAACAGCATTATCGTGAAAATTAATTGAAAGGCTAACTGAAACGATCGTATGGCATTTACTGGCCGGGATATCCCCTTCGGGGTTCGGCCACCGTATTGCAAGTCTTTTTAGTTCAAGTCACTTCGCGACTTGCATGTCAATGATGGTGAAATGATGATGGACACACAACACCCAACCCCCTGCCAGAAATCGAACCCGAGATCCCTTGCGTGGTAGGCGGTAACGCTACCGCTGCGCTATGGAGGCGGACTTCAGGCTAACTAATATCATTTGTACAGTAGGCGTTAGACTACCTCAGTTAAAAGTTACGTCTTAATCGAAACTTATCCTGATATTTGAACATGGCACTGAATAAACTGACCTTAAGCCTTTATTGCTAGGGCTCCCATAGTGGAATGGTGACTATTTCAGTATTCTGAAAGACAGCTTTAAAGTTTGCACCGTATTTGAAATTTCACGTTGCGTATGTCTTAGATTGCCTTGGCTGTCAAATGTTTCTCGTTCTATTCAACTGAGGTGAAGTAGGTGTGCAGTTAATGAATAATTTGAGGTCCTTTTCAATGAAGGTGGTGTTTTTCTTTAAACCCTGGATTGATGTACGTCACGTCTATGCTTTATTATACTTTTTAATTCCTTTTAAGTAAATTTCTGTTTCTTAAAACTGACATGTGTCACGCTCAGCCACGTTGTCTCGTTTGGTTCTGTTTAAGCAATCCACGTTCCTTAAGGGAGACGTATCTCACGTTTGTCTGTTTGGTATCTTTGATTCAGTTTACATAAAATTTGGTCCTTCTACACGTTCACACACGTCACTTTTTGATACACTGTACATTCATGATGTTAAAGTAAATTCACATTTTGTTGAATTGTTTTGGTGCTGTTAGAGTAAATGACCATTTGTTCAAGGACACACGTGTCCGTCTGAGCTATGGAATATTTGTGTGTAGTAATCTTTGATGGGTTAGGTCAATGATCTCGGCTAGTATGATTAATGTTTTGGATAAAGACATCTTTTAATTGTTTTATAAAAATTGTTTTTACCAAACACAAAATTATGTTTAAATTCATTTGGAAATCGTTTAAATGCTAATTTTGTTTTTATTTTGTTAAATGTTTGTTTGTATCTGCAGCTTAACACTACTCTCAGCCGCTGCTCTGTCTTTTCAGCTTGATATTTGTTTTCTTTTTTCTTTCGTTCATTATCAATAGCAGCTTCAGAACTCTGTTTCTCTCTCTCTGCCTATCGTTTTGGGTAGTCCTCAGTTCCGAAAGAAAACTCATTTTTATTTTACTCTCATTTTTATTTTTAGTATATTTTTCTTGTCAGGAATATGCATTAAAATTTTAGAAGTTTCAAAGGAATATTATCCATCCCTTCTGCCGTATTTGATCTCAAGTATTCCAAAGGAATGTTGAACTCTGACACCATTACAGGATACGATCTGCCTTCCATCTCGTCTCGAATGTCATGTCATCAGATAATTTCTCCCATTGTAGAAGGCCGCCGTGTACTCTTTCTACCTATATATTCTCTTCTCTGCTTTTAACTGAGGATTCCCAATGTCCCCATTGCACTCTTAACGTTGCCGTCCTTCTCTACATTTCACTGTAGGCTGACTTATCTATATGCAGAATCAGTTCTTCAGACTCTGTCTTATTTTTAGAGCTCTTCACATTTTTCCCGCAATCCATTTCGCCTTCCTTTCTGGGCTACCGAGAAATTATACGCCAGGATGCGATTCTTCAGTTTATTCCAGCTTATTAGTTGATCTAACAGTCCACAGATATACTGCCGGTTCACAGTGTGCAATGCACACAATATTTTGCTGCCAGACATGTAGCCATTATAAGATGCGAATTGATCTACTGGGAACCCAGGGCCGACATATATGTCCCGCTCTCCCTATCACGACTCGCCTTGGACGAGGTCTGCCGAAGATGTGACTCTGTCCGCGGCTGTGGCCAGAACGCACAGCGGGACACCCCAGCCGTGGCAGAGTAGATGTAGGCACTCCTTCCGCACTGGCCACCAGCTCGTCGTGTCCGCTCACGTGTTTGCTGTCTCCTTGTTAGACTCAGTGTTTACTCCCATGACTCATTCCCATGCCTTGGGGCGACCGCGGTTGATAAAACTGACAGTGTAATACATTTCGCTGTCCTCTGCAACGAACAGCCTCATAAGGCTTCCAAGATGTACTACAGTCCTGGTGCGTTCGTATACCATCCCACGAGTGTCGGACAAATAGTGTAAAAGGTGGCTGCTACTATATAATCGTGATTACAGTTCTACATACAAGGGTAATTCCAAAAGTAAGGTCTCCTATTTTTTTTTATAAGTACAGAACTCTCTTTGTGTGGCAGTTGGTCACACTGCTTCAAGCGCTGTGTGTAAACATGCGCACGCCGCTCTGAGGCGCTCAGTCTCGGCTTGGCAGCCGTTGAGAATGGAGCTCCCGTTGGATGTCACCGCCAGGTGCGAATTGCTCGCAGTTATTCGGTTTTTGAACGAAAAGGGCACTGCGCCGACTGATATCCATCGCCAATTGACGAAAGTGTATGGTGAGTCGAGCATGGATGTGAAAAATGTTCGTAAGTGGTGTAGAGAGTTTGCAGCTCGTCGGATCGAAATTAGCGACGAACAAAGGAGCGGGAGACCGTCAATGTCTAAGGAGACAGTGTTGAAGGTTGAGGAAAGCATGCGTGAAGATCGGCGGATCACTCTGGATGATCTCTGCACGTTGGTTCCTGAGGTTTCCCGAAGCACCGCTCAATGAATTTTAACGGAAACATTGAACTACCGGAAGGTGTGCGCGAGATGGGTGCCACGCATGCTGACTGAGGACCACATGCGGCAACGAGTTGATGCTTCCCGCGCAGTTCTTCACCGCCTTGCTGCCGAATAGGACAACTTTCTGGTCTCAACTGTCACGGCTGATGAAGCCCTTCCATACTACTTTACACCTGTGACCAAGCAACAATCACGAAGGTGGCGGCATCCTTCTTCGCTAAAGCCGCGGAAATTCAAACAGACACAGTCTGCCGGTAAAGTCACGACAACGGTTTTTTGAGATCGGAAAGGGGTATTGTTGGTCGACTTTATGTCCACTGGGACCACAATTACGGCTTACAGGTACTGTGAGACTCTGAAAAAACTCAAACGGGCAATTCAGAACCGGAGAAGAGGAATGTTGAGCAAGGGCGTACAGGGCGTACACATTCGCCATGGCAACTTTCGCCCACACGTCAGTCGACAAACCGTTTCTCTCCTGCAACAGTTTCAGTGGAACATAATCACCCACCCTCCCTATAGTCCTCACTTGGCACCCAGTGGCTATCACCTGTTCCCTAGGTTAAAAGAACATTTGGCCGGAAAGCAATTCAGCTCCGACGACGGGGTGAAGGAAGAGGTTCATAACTTCCTGAACAGCATGGCGGCGAGCTGATATGACTCGCGCATACAAAAACCACCACAGCGTCTACCAAAATACATCGATAGAAATGGTGATTATGTCGAAAATAGCTAAATATTCAAGTTGTAAACTGATGTAAACCATTGCCGGTCGGAGTGGCCGTGCAGTTCTAGGCGCTACAGTCTGGAGCCGAGCGACCGCTACGGTCGCAGGTTCGAATCCTGCCTCGGGCATGGATGTGTGTGATGTCCTTAGGTTAGTTAGGTTTAACTAGTTCTAAGTTCTAGGCGACTGATGACCTCAGAAGGTAAGTCGCATAGTGCTCAGAGCCATTTGAACCATTTTGTAAACCATTGTAGAAATAAACAGGTCTATGTACTTATAAAAATGTAGGTGACCTTATTTTTGGGATTACCCTCGTATTCCCAGCCGATTCACCACATGAAAAGTGTTGCTTTAAAGGTAACTGATCGCATAACGTTATGTAAATCATGAAAGTATATAAAGAGAAATATTTAATGATAATAAAATGGATAAAGTGTCTCATAAAAGGAAAATTATTGCACTTGGAAATTTGTAATAAATGGAACTTTGAACACTGACAATGCCAAATGTAACTAACCTTGTGGCGGAAATGCTTCTTCACAGTGGCTATACATTGCTTGTCAAGAATGTGTATATGCCTAATATATTTCACTGCCCGCATCAAAGGAATCCCATCCAAATGAATTCCGTAATTAGGCTCTGATAATGTCTTACCTGGAAAGGAGGCTCGGTTCTGATTCAAAATGCATTCAAAATGTACACTGAAGTGACAAAGATATGCACTTATACAAATTGCGGTGACACCGCACACATTAGGTGTAAAAGGGCAGTCCGTTGGCGGTGTTGCCATTAGCACTTACATGATTCATGTCATAAGCGTTACCGACGTGATTAAGGCCGCACGACGAGAATTAACAGGCTTTGAGTGCGAAGTGGTAGTTGGAGCTACACGCATAGGACATTGCTTTTCGGAAATAGTCAGGGAATCCAATATTCCGAGGTCCACAGTGTCAAGAGTGTGCCGAGAAGACCAAATTGCAGGCATTACCTCTCACCACGGACTGCGCAGTGGCCGACGGCCTTCACCTAACGAGGGCAGCGGCGTTTGCATAGAGCTGTCAGTGCTAACAAACAAGCCACACTGAGTGAAATAACCGCAGAAGTCGATGTGGCACGACACGATTTTGCAGTGCTTGTGTTGTTCAGAAGTACAATAGGCGGGAAATCCGGGTTGAAGTCCCGCTCAAATTTTCGTTCTCATCATTCTATTAGACTTTGGTGGTCGTTTATAATTGCATGTGCAAATACATTTCACAGATGAATTTGGAATGTACGACGAACATACCACTTAGGACAGTGGGGCGACATTTGCCGTTAATGACATATTGTAAGTAGGCTGTTTAGTTTCTTATATTGGTAACGCCGCCGCCACGTAGCGCTCTGTATGAAAATCACTGGCTGTGCTGTGTGCAGTCTGTGGCTAGTTTGCATTGTTGTCTGCCATTGTAGTGTTTGGCAGCTGGATGTTAACAGCGCGTAGCGTTGCGCAGTTGGAGGTGAGCCGCCAGCAGTGGTGGATTTGGGGAGAGAAATGGCGGAGTTTTGAAATTTGTAAGACTGGATGTCATGAACTGCTATGTATATTATGATTTTTTTCAACACTATTAAGGTAAATACATGATTTGCATTAATAATATGTTATTTACTTCGTAAAGATGTTTAGACATTATTTATTCTGTTTTGTTTTAATGCTCATGTGTGAAGTTTATGTTTCAAAAGTTATTCTGATCTTTTATGTATGTAATTATGTCATAATTCCTGTAACACTGATGTATATGTATATTTCTATTCTTTTGTAAAGCTTGTACTACTACAAATTTATTTTGTACCTTTGTTATTGTATTCTCATGTTATAATATTGTAATTGACACCAGTTCATCAAATTAAGTAACTTGTAAGCATTCATTTCACCGCACACATTTCTGTTCGTCATAGTATATGCACTTTATGTGAAAAAAGAGGACTGTTAGTGTCTGGACGTGTGTTGATAATTCAGCAAGGGACTGGTTAACAGCATCGCTGGTTCTCAGAACAATTCAAAAACTTTGTGAGTGCGCAAGTGGTCGTTTATGGACTTGCTATATTCTCCGCAAGACTCTTCGATGGTGATTGTGCACCTGCACAGTCGCAACAGATGGCTTTTGGCCGTCTCTACAAGGTCTACAGTGGGTCTGCTCCTTTGATGACCCACGAAATCCATTGTTTCTACAAGGACTGCTGTGGGTCTGCACCTCTGGTGGCCCACCAATACCATACTCTCTACCAGGACTACAGTGGGTCTTCTCTGTGATGACCTACCTACCAATATTCTTCAAAACTTCGTCTGACTCTGCTGTGGGTTTCCTATGTCGTGGCCTATTACCTGTCTGCATGTCAAGAGTCAGCATTGTCTTTCCGTTGGAAGGATAACACTACTTCTTCAAGACTGCATGGTGATCCACTACTTCCGTGTGCATTCTCTTTCACTGCTCAGACTTTGAGAAAAACAGTGCTATTTTACTGTGATGAAAGATCAGGACTGTCTTTATGGACTGTGAGAAAATTTTAGCTTTGGACCAATATTGTATCAATAAGTGTGTGCATTTGATTTCTTTGTTACTGGAATTATGAAAATTTTTTTCAAATCTGTATTGACCACTGCCCAAAACAATTTGTAACATTTTTTGTGGGGAGCTTGGGGGCTATGTAAGTAGGCTGTTTAGGTTTTTATATTGGTAACGCCGCTGCCACGTAGCGCTCTGTATGAAAATCACTGGCTGTGCTGTGTGCAGTCTGTCACTAGTTTGGATTGTTGTCTGCCATTGTAGTGTTGGGCAGCTGGATGTTAACAGCGCGTAGCGTTGCGCAGTTGGAGGCGAGCCGCCAGCAGTGGTGGATGTGGTGAAGTGAGATGGCCGATTTTTGAGAATGGATGATCTGGAGGTGTGTCCATCAGAAACAGTACATTTGTAATAATGGACGTCGTGAACTGCTATATATATTATGACTATTAAGGTAAATACATTGTTTGTTCTCTATTAAAATCTTTAATTTGCTAACTATGCCTATCAGTAGTCAGTGTCTTCCGTAGTTTGAATCTTTTATTTAGCTGGCAGTAGTAGCGCTCGCTATATTTCAGTAGTTCGAGTAACGAAGATTTTTGTGAGGTAAGTGATTTGTGAAACGTATGGGTTAATTTAGTCAGGGCCATTCTCTTGTAGGGATTACTAAAAGTCAGATTGCGTTGCGCTAAAAGATATTGTGTGTCAGTTTAAGCACAGTCATGTATATTTTTTCTAAGGGGACGTTTCAATATGGCAGCAAACGACCTGCACGAGTGCCCTTCCTGACAGAACGACATCGCCTGCAGGAACTTTCGTGGGCTCTAGAGCATACCGGCTGGACCCTAGATGACTCGAAAACAGTGGCCTGCGCAGATGAGTCCCGATTTAAATTGGTAAGAGCTGATGGTAGGTTTCGAGTGTGGCGCAGATCCCACGAAGCCATGGACTCAAGTTGTCAACGAAGCTCTGTGGAAGCCGATGCTGGTTCCATAGTGGCGTAGTCTGTGTTTACATAGAAAAGACTAGGTCCTCTGGTCCAACTGAACCTTCATTGACTGGAAATGGGTATGTACGGCTACTCGGAGACCATTTGCAGTCACTCATGGACTTTATGTTATGAATGGCAATGCGTCATCTCATCAGGCCACGATGTTATTCGAGATTGGTTTGAAGAACGTTCTGGACAATTCGAGCGAACGATTTGGCCACCAAGACCCAAAAAAAAAATGGTTCAAATGGCTCTGAGCACTATGGGACTTAACAGCTAAGGTCATCAGTCCCCTAGAACTTAGACCTACTTAAACCTAACTAACCTAAGGACAGCACACAACACCCAGCCATCACGAGGCAGAGAAAAATCCCACCAAGACCGCCCGACGTGAATCCCATCGAATATTTCTCGGACATAATTCAGAAGTCAGTTGAGCACCATATTCTAATGGCTCAATATTTCTGTAGGGGACTTCAAATAACAGATTTAGATCATGCCACGTTGAGTTACTGCACTACGCCGGGCGAAAAGAGGTCCGACACGATATTAGAAGGTATTCCATGACTTTCGTCGCCTCAGTGTATGTCCTTTTAGCAAACTGACAGGACGATTATCAGTGAAAAATAAAACGAAAGCGGACCTTATTTAATTTTCTCATAACAGCAGATTTAATTTTTCAACTCTTTTTAATAAAATTACTCATATTTCACAACCGTATCACAGACAACAAGCATTACTGAAGTATAAAATTTGAGTCAGGTTTTCTTTTAAAATCACTAAATCAAAATCTCCTGTTAACTAACAGAAGTGGATGGAAATTGCTAACTCCTTGGACCTTGGACATAGGACTAAGAAATCTTTTCCTGTACCTAGCGCTCCAGATTATTGAACAATGAAAACTAACGAATTATAGTTACCGCTAAATGCACACAAGCCATATGACAAATACCTTTTGGTTGCTAGTCGTTTCCTAGGCAAAATCAAATTCCAAAATATCTTTCCTCCAATAATATTCAGTTCTTAGCTATACTCAGCTTCTCAATATTTCTCCTTTTCTGGAGGGAACCACTTGCTCTGACCCAGAACGCCTCAGCTAAGCCAACCGATCACCGTCATGTCTCGCCCAAGAATCGACAATGACTGGCTCTCCCCCCTACTGCTGTTCCGTTTACCGCGCTCTGTTTTGCTTAACAATGCTTTTGTTAATGCTTAAAGATAATGATGCCTTCACGTGGTCAGGCTTCAGAAACGTACCTGTGGAACTTAAAGTCTCTGCAACTGATCTTTTACGCAAATGACTGACAAACTTCTGCTACAGGAAACAGATACATTTCAAACACAGTCGACAAAGTATTTATATAAATAAAATTTCTTAGTGATATAAGTGGCAGAAAAAGTGTTTCTCTAATATCTTTCTCTAATGCAAGTCAAACTTATCTTTAAAAGCTTCCTATTTCATGCAAAGTAGTTGGTTGTCTCCTTAACAAACCTTTCTAATTGTAGATTAAATTGAGTCAATGGAGCAGTCTCATAGCAAATTTTAACGATTAACTGAAATATACCGAAACCCACTGACTCTCTTACTTCAATAAATAATAGACAAAAATCAAAGAGCAGAGGAAATTCCATAATTTCAGAGAGAAGGTACAAATGATTTACATTAGACCATAATGGATGCTGGCGCCCGATTAGCTAAGTGAAATGTGTGGATTCATGGACTCATGAACACTTGACAACTTGTAAAATAGAAACAGCTTAATGGACAGTTACCACAGACGCACTTCCACATTCACACTACCAGAGAAAAAAAAAAGAAATTAGAAAGATTAAAACATACACCATAATCCCTTGTAGTCGGCAAAAAGGTACAATTACACCGGCCTAACCCAAAGATTGAACAGAGGCACGGAATTATCGAAACATCCAGAAAATAACCATGTGGCTGAAATGCAGAATGAACCACGAAAATTTCACGATTTCGGAAGTAATAAAGAGAAAAGACAGAAAGAGGCAAACGAAAGACAAATCTGCAATATGAAATAACCACAAACTCGAGTATGGACTAACTGCATCTGGTGGTACAGTCATACAAAGCACCCAACAAAGGAAAAGAATCACGGAATTTTGGGAACGGTCAAAAATTAAAATAAGAAATAACAGACAAGTGAATGGAACTAAAAATCTAAAAATCTACTGGTAAAGAAAGGAATTGAAGGACGAAGAGCTAAAGGCTCAATCGGTTTTCAAACACGCGGTCTAAGTTACACAGAGAAAGACCATGAGAAATCACGAAAATCCTGTTAAAATAGTTTTTCTGCTAAAATACTTACCCACAAAAGAAAATTACTTCAATGTAATGAAGAAAGAAAATAATCAGAGATTTGAAGGATCTCTAAACCACACACGAACACGTGGATTCGAACAAGGGCACATGTACTAAACGGACGGAAATTGCGGAATAAAATGAAACCAATAGAGAAGGAAGAATAAATTGTAACCCAAGAAACACTAGCAAACGAGCAATCACACAGATAAAGCAAGAAAACTAGCCGAAAAAAAGCACAGTTCGTCGAACACGTCCCCATATTCCTAAGCCATGTCTGAACAAAGCAACTCGCTATAAAAGTCGAATAATAGCAAAAATCTCAGCATTCATTTGTTAAAACCCCATACCACATAAATACCTGTAAAAGAAATGCATTAATACTTCAGCTACGCTGAAACTTACACAATTTTAATCACTATGTAGAAGAGCTCTCACGAGCAACCTAACTCACCAAGATCGCAGGCAGCAGTCCCTTGCACGCTAACAAAATCTGGCCCAAGAGACGTAGCAGAAACGGTCAGAGAAACCCTTTCCTGATCATGCTAAATACGACAGCTGCTTCCATCGGAGGCGTCACGCCTCTTCGTCATCCAAAGAGGGGAGGGATGGAAGAGAAACACAGGAATACAATGCTAAAACTTCACAAACAAGAGTGTGGAAGGTAGAGGAAACATAGATACTTAATGAGTCTACGTGTGTATGTGTAATCTAGATACTAAACGGCCGTAGCTCCAGAAAATGTGCGAAACTGTAGGTGATGAAGACATACACAGCTGCTCATTCTTTATCCCGGCATGATTTACTAACTGCACACAACATTTTGAGATGCTGATGCTTTGGAAAGTGAATTGAACTTTAGTAAAACGTTCCTAAACGGCTATTATTGAGACCTTTCATGTTTTCTGTGATTGCGGACTCGTTAAACATTAGTCGAGTGTGCCGTTGGTGTTCTCAGCAGCGACCTTCAATGGTACACACAGTTTGCACAATACAGCATGTATTGCCACATTGGTAGGGAATCTGGTATGCTCTGGCCTTCCAGAAAATGAGAACATCTTTGAAGTTCCCCAGTAAGGTTGAAAGGGACCTGTTCTATTTGCTATGTCGATTTTTAAGTAGTTTTGGTTATAAATGTGAATGAAGTCGTGAATTTGTTAAATGTACTCAACATCTGTAGCATCTATATAATCAAATTTTTTTCAGGCCTGAGCTTTGAGACCGAAGATGTTAAATCACGTCAGAGAGTAGCTATGCGTAATGTTTGTTAGACAGTCTGGCGATGTACTTCGTTTGAAAAGGATGGAAGCTGACCTGTCGTGTTGTGCAGGCAGCGTTATTTGAAAAGGATTTTGCAACAATATCTTCTGAGGAAACGTTTTGTGGAACTGAGATGATATGAATACAAGAATGTCAAAAGTGAAGCTCTCTAAGGTAATCTAGTTTTTCTTATTTTCATAATTGTATCGTCCCCTGCAGTTAGAACGTTGTGTACGGTTAAATTTACTGTTGAAATTTTATACTGAAGAACATGGACTATGCTCCAAACTGAACGCTGAAAGGCATAATCAGTCTTAAATGATGATGATGATGATGATGATGATGATGATGATAATGGTGAACATGGATTTGTCTTACAATTGAAACAAGTGCCAAGGAAAGTAATTATACACAGGAAAATTGCTTTGCTAACTTGTCCAATTGTGAGAACTTTGTGAAAGGGTGTATTCTTGTTATAGCTTAATGAAAAATAGTTATATTTGGAGTCTATTTCATTTATCACTCGTTAAGTTTAGTTTCTTATTTTTCATTCTTTACGTTTATGAATGTGTTTGTATACTCGCATTGCACATCGCGAGTTGTATGCTGCAGAAGCGTCTGTATTATTCATCTTTACGACACCGTGTTGCATTGCACCTAGCAAGTACGGTAAATGAAATTCGAATTTTGACAGTCTCATCATTATCTTAGTACTGTCAGGCTGCAGAGCATACGAGCGTTGCGTGTCCACAGGTGTTGTGAAAACATCATATCGTTTCAGAGGTCTCAAATCAGCAAAAGATTTCAGGAAAGTGTTCCCTTGTAAGTTATCAAGAAATTTTATCAGTAAATCAGATGCGTTAAATTTTATGTTCATTTGCGGAGTAATTAAAGTATGAGCACTGCAACAGTCGTTGTTTGCACCGATAAAGGTAAAGATTACCAATATTCTGGGCCAACATTTTAATCTGAGTCATTTGTTTTGCACACAAATAGCATATATAAATTTAATGCAGTTTTGTCATTTGATGACATGGTTGGAGACCGTGGCTGTTATTTGAAGACAAATGTTGATGGTATTGAGACAGCAGCCAGCCATAAATTTATTTATAAGTTCCTTTATTCAAAAGGTACCGTTACCGGCTTAGAATCATTACAGTTCATCGTCAGAGGGCTTCATGCTTTTATTAGAACATGTGGAGCATTTTTTACTGATTAATTGTCCTAAAATTTAAATAATACGTCATTATAAGCACGTCACACAGTCGGTTGCGTTACAGATTTGCACTGGGATGTGACTCCCGTGAAATATCGGTACGGAGTACTTGTTTCCATAGTTTTCGTCCAGAAGACGACGTTCGTAGTTTTCGCCACGTTGCCATGATTGCACACATAAACTTGTATAATTAAGAGCTTCAGATTTGTCACTGAATACATTTCCACCACATTCGTACCGTTCCACACGTAAACTTGTATCTAGACTTGGCCACTGTTTCTATGTTTCGATACAGTGTATCTATACGGGGAACTGTCTCAGTGTTTCGAAACTGCTACGTTTCACTGTTTCGAAACAGCGGTGTTTCATACCGCTCTGTATCGGATGTCGGGACCAGATTCGATCTCGAGCCAGACGCAGAAACTGTATCGCTGTTTCAAAATAACGCTGCTTCGGTCCACTTGTGCTTGGAAGGAACTAACTGTGTCGAAACAGTGACGTTTCATTCAGCTGTTGTCTCGGACGATATTCGGGCACGGTACAGATACTGAAACCACATTTAACATCTCACTTCATGAAACACTTTCAAGTGTGTCGAACTCCATATACCTGTACGTCAAATAAACTTCCTTACCAAGAATTGTAAGTGATGTAGAGCCAGATCTTCCACGATATAGTCTCACAAAGGCATTACACTGTATGAATTGTTTTAAATTTTAGTCTGGATTTTATACTTCAAGGAAACATACCGCAAACAATGGAAAATTTAACTGTGAGTAAGAAAATTGTGAGTGGCCCACTCATAGATGTTAATTCAGTGCCTCACTTCCCGGAATGCTATCTCAATAAATTATATCCCGTGATATGCCTTTTGAAGAGCACATGCAGATCATGACTCATGAAACCTATCAAAATTACGCACTAGAATAATGGGATATGAGTTTGGCAAAATTTCGAACATACAAACTCTGACCTCAGCCAAGTGAAAATATGAAAGTTACATGACACGAAACCAGAACATTTGCTGTAGGAAGCCGGCCGGTGTGGCCAAGCGGTTATAGGCGCTACAGTCTGGATCCGCGCGACAGCTACGTCGCAGGTTCGAATCCTGCCTCGGGCATGGATGTGTGTGATGTCCTTAGGTTGGTTAGGTTTAAGTAGTTCTAAGTTCTAGGGGACCGATGACCTCAGTAGTTAAGTCCCATAGCAATCAGAGCCATTTGAAACATTTTTCTGTAGGAAATACGAGATTGCCAAGACACCTAAGTCAAATTTTCATAGTTTTAGCGATATGATTGGCGCTCCCGCACCTTATTTGTGTTTATATGGCAATATTTGTACAGTAGCCACTCAATATGATATAATGTGTGGGCCTATACAATTACTAAACGCCGGCCGGAGTGGCCTTGCGGTTCTAGCCGCTACAGTCTGGAACCGAGCGACTGCTACGGTCGCGGATTCGAATCCTGCCTCGGGCATGGATGTGTGTGGTGTCCTTAGGTTAGTTAGGTTTAATTAGTTCTGAGTTCTAGGCGACTGATGACCTCAGAAGTTAAGTCGCATAGTGCTCATAGCCCTTCGAATTACGAAACTCGAACTGTTTCGAAACATTATATTTTACTGTCTCATTTGTTTCGAAACAAGTATGTGTTTCGGATGTCTACTTGTATCACTAAGCACTACACATTCGTCACAGAACCGAATTCGACAGGCACAACAGTCTTAACAAGCGTACGAACGTGAAAGATACTATGCTAAATCGTTACATAACTAAAATGCCCGGTGTTCTCCAAATTCTCGAACAAGACATTAATTGAATCGTACTCGCAAGCAACTGACTGCGAGAAAGCAGCATTATCGCTGACGCTCTCTCTATTCCTTGAACTAAGAGAGCTGTGTTTCGATCTTTACTATTGTGGAAATATATAGTCTAGCTTCTGATCTTATTATGTCTTAAGAGAGAAGGCATCGTTGAGAGACCACCATCTTTAATTGAAAGGCATTTTCTGATTTTGAGCGAGAATAATAAGCCAATAAACCAATTCCTCGGCAGCATGAACAAGGTGTGTATTGCGTAAATTATTCTCCGTCATATGGTTTCACATTTTCAAATATTTGTGCATGCCTACGAGGCATTTCTTTGGACTGTGGAAGCTCAAATCTGCAAGCTCTATACGGTCACTGATTTAAAAACTTTTCAACAAATCTACTTCGACGGACAGGCTTCCACAGAAAGAAGAATTGGACCGTAGTTAACGTAGATTGAAATTCCTACAGATTCAGCACTCAGTTCGACGACCGGTATAGGCATCGAGTACAGCTTACAGTCAATGTGCAGCAGCAGATCTCTAGTCTATCATGCTGAATCCCCTGAACATAAACGTCATCTAGTGAAATCTGGTTGTTTATTTATTTCAGAGACCTAAACTATTTTCTTAGGGAGAATGAATACTAATGAACCAATTCATTGAATCAGTAATGATAATAATTAAATCAAACCAATAATTAAATGAATAATAATAAAAAGCAGTTCATCGAGGTTACTTTTTGTCTCTGAAATTTTCCACACATATCTCCATACAACAACTGGGTTCAGGGTGAAATAAGACTCCTCTCATGAATCATTCCAGCTCAGTAAAATTATAACAGTTTACTTTTCACGTGAGAGGGACTTAGGCTATTACATTATTGGTACAGGTTCAGTGATTTGCTAGGAACTATGAGGGAAGAGAAGAAGTCGCCGTTTAATGAGTTACAGGAGACAGAAGTTGTCATTGCGAATCTACTGTCAATGTGTTTAGTGTACGTGAATCGTACCGGCATATGCTAGATACTGGATCTGACACAATCTACGAGAAAGGAATAGTCAGCAGGGGTAGCTGTAGGATGGAAGAGAAGTCCATAGCAGAAATGTTTAATAACAAGGATTTATCTATAGGTGCCATACTTGATACTGCGAAATGTCGTCATTATATGGTGACACAGACTTAACAAAGGGAGGTATTTAAATTAGTTAAGTATCCACACGCTAAGGTTAGTTTGACCATAATGAAAGAGGATTCATTGACAGGATTTCATCAGAAGTAGTGTGAAAGAATGAAGCATAATTGAGCAATGTATCCTAACGCATCAATGGTCGCAGGACATTGTTTGTCAGAAACGTATGTGACCGAGTAAGAATGCACAAGTTTTTTTTTAACACTAACTTCGAAATACTGTAACAGCGTCGTTAGAAAGGCCAACGAAATATTCACCAGCGACAGTCGAATAACCAGATTGTGGCTATAGTCTGTCAACATCCCTGCTACCTGGAAGCTCTTCTCATGTGTGGGTAACTGCAGCTACATCAATGTTCATAAATTAAGGATAATTTCAGAATGTGGTGCCACACAACGTGGCACTACACAAACCTGGCACTAATAGCATAGGCACATAGGGAACACACACGACACAGATCTGTAAGTCCACGGTATTGGTGATAAGTAGAGAAAACAGTCCCGAAACACGTGTGCTACAAAACGCCACTGTTTCCTGTGCATGTACCAGGACGTCAGTACGGGATATGATCACCATGCACACGTACACAGGCCACACAACTAGTTGACATACTCTGGATCAGGTGGTCGAGCAGTTGCTGGGGTATAGCCTCCAATTTTTGCAGCAGTGGCTGCCGGAGCTCTGGAAGTCTCGTAGGGGTTTGAAGACGTGCAGCGACACGTCGACCGAGAGCATCCCAGACGCACTCGATTGGGTTTAGGTCTGGAGAACAGGCAAGCCACTCCATTCGTCTGATATCTTCTGTTTCAAGGTACTCCTCCACGATGGCAGCTCGGTGGGACGGTGCGCTATGATCCATCAGGAGGAAGGTCGGACCAGGCGGAAATACTGGTGCAAAATGACGTCCTGATACACCTGACCTGTTGCAGTTTCTTTGTCAAAGAGATGCAGGGGTGTACGTGCACCAATCGTAATCCTACCCCACACCATCAAACCACGACCTCCATACAGGTCCCTTTCAAGGACATTCAGTGGTTGGTATCTGGTCCCTGGTTCACGCCAGAAGAAAAGCCAGCGAGAATCACTGTTCAGACTATACCTGGAACATACCCTGGGACCACTGTCCCAATGACCATCTACTGTGTTGTTGACACCAGGCATTACGGGCTCTCCTGTGACCAGGAGTCAGTGGAATGCACCTTGTCTCCGGGTGAATAAATCATGTCTGTTCAGTCGTCTGCAGACTGTGTGTCCGTAGACAACTGTTCCAGTGGCTGCGGTAAGGTCCCGAGCAAGGCTACCTGCAGTACACCGTGGCCGTCTGCGGGCACTGGTGCTGATATATCGGTCTTCTTGTGGTGTTTTACATTGTGGATGTCCCGTACTGTAGCACCTGGACACGTTTCCTGTCTGCTGGAATCGTTGCCATTATATTGAGATCACACTTTGTGGCACACAGAGGGCCTGTGCTACGACCTGCTGTGTTTGACCAGCCTCCAGTCGCCATAGTATTGTACCTCTCATAACGTCATCAATCTGTGTTGTTTGAGACATTTTCAACAGACAGTCACCATTAGCGCGTCTGAAATCGTCTGCACACTTACTCGCCGCACCGTACTCTGACATGCACCAACACACTTCTGCGTATGTGGCTGCTGCCAGCGGCACCGTGCGACGACCGCAGGTCACATGCACCTCATGGTCATACCCCGAGGTGATTTAAACCAGCAAACCGCCCACCAGAGCGTTGTTTCACCATGTATCAGCATTATCCTTAATTTATGAGCATGAGAGTAGATATGGTATACCTCAAGTTAGTTGTGGACTCTCATCCTAGTCGAATTGACGTCATTATTAATGCCAGAGGCGGTGTTAGGTGTTATTAGCGTGATCACTCTTGCAAGTGACTTATTTTTTGTGATTGATTCGAAAGTACGGATTTCCTCTGACTAGTTTTTATAATGTCCTTCCCTAGATCTATGATGTTTTGTGTACGAAAATAAATGCGATACTACGGTAGGGTTCGCCCTCTTAAATCAGTGTAGCCGCGACCTGGCGAGAGTGACGGGACTCGGTTTCAAGGCCACCTCGTGAAACTGTGGAGGTTTATAGCAAGCTTTGTCCGATGTTCTGATAACGTTGCAGACGACTGTAGCAGGAAAGAGACTCTCTCTCTCCTCAGTGTTGTTCCAAGAAGATAACAGCCAGACCATAACAGGCGCAGGCGAACGGCTTCTTTTCTTTGAAGTTTCACGACCAGCAAACCTTCAGAAAGTCGTTTGCTTTCATGCCGCGGGCTCCAGTTGTGAATCTCTCGGTTATAAAACATACGAACGAGAGATGTCAGTAGCGATAACGAGGTGAAACAAACTGCTTTGATATCTATAGAGTGGCCTCACTGAGAACAAAGGGGATGACATGGAACTTGAAACGACTCCTCGAGGCATGTTGACACAATGAACAGTATACATGGCATCCGTTGTTTCGTTAACAATAGAACGACTGAGCATAGAACGTGCTATGTTGAATTGTTCTGAATGAGTATATTTAGTCTTTCTACCATTACACTGGTAGCTGTATGTAGCAATTTTCTGCACTCCGAAGAATATACAGAAATAAATTTTCCTTGATAAGAAACACACACTATGCAGGTCATGAGTATGAATAAATTTGCTTTTCGGACTTACGATCGATGACTTCTTTGACAACAAGTAGATTTATGCGTGTCGGTAAAGAAAATATACCACCTGAAACGACGCGAATCGAACTACTGAATAATTTGGTAGATACAAACTACACAGATCTTAGCGATAATTCATAAAAGTGCAAGGAAACGAGAAAACACAGTAGAATGAACCGAAACTAACATCTGATCGAGAACAATAGCAGTTGTCAGACCTGGCGCAGGCTTTGCAGCTGTTAGAGGTGATTCCCACGCTTTCCTGTACTGTTATTTATCATCACCAGCTGTAGGTAACAGTAATATTGTGCCGTAAAATGGTGGTCATGAATGTATTCAACCATGGCTATTTCAAGAAAATTGATCAAGTTGTGGTATTATCTTTATACTATTATGCTTCAAGGGGCACTTAAAAATAAAGGGATCAGTTCGCGATAAAATTTTAGGGTAATACCTGGAGTATACAATCGAAGCATATATGCACAGAACATTATCCTGGCAGCTTTTAATGTATAGTACAATGGCGTGTAAGACTAAGATGAAAGCAACTTTATTTGCATTATCTCTCGATGATACTAGTACCACACGTAGAAAGAACTGTACAGTATAGTCCGGAAGGTAACTGAAAGCAATTCGCAATAATACGAACAGAGATGACACTTTTATTCAAAGATAATAGTTACACTGAAGTGATCGCGATTTGTTATAGTGCCCTGCACGTTGCTAAACGTGGATCGTGGTTAACAGGGTGTGCGATCACTACGGACGGCGATACATGCTCTACAACGTGGTCCACAAGGTTGGTAAGGACTTATTTTGGCATGGAACCCCTCTCGTCCACCAGCGCGGTTGACATCTGTTGGATGATCGCTGATGCACGTGGACGTGCTTCCCAACAAATACCACACGTGCTCGATTGCACAGAAGTCCGACCAACGGGCGGCCCAGTCCCTTCGCCGAGTATCCTATTGTTCGAAGACCCCTACACAACCTGCCCTGTTCGAAGTGATCGAACATTGTCATCCATAAAAAAATGAGTTCACCGCCGATTGAAGCCTGAATATTTGCACTTGGGTAAAGGAATACAGTGTCATGATAAAGGTCATCAATGAGTCCACGGTATTCAATAATTTGGAGGCCAGTACGCCCATGCAACATTAACCCTGTCCACAATGATCACGTTCAGCGATGCTGGACTTACTTTCAAATGTCAACTGGGGCGAACGTGCAATGGGCGCAGTAACATTGTCGGACATGATCGTTTTGGTGGAACAGGATTTATGGTACGGGAAGGCATGATTAGTGTACTGATTTCCCAAATCTTTGAATGAGGTCCACTCATCAGCTAACTTATTTGTCTAGTTGTAGTCCTTCCCATTTGCGTCTTATCAGGAGTACATTCGTCCCTGACTCCTTTTTTATGGATGACAGTGAGCGACTGCAAATAGGACAGCGCAGGTTGAAGGGGTTTGGAGCTATAGGATAATTCGCACTTCCCTGCCAGTTTCCTTGACTTCTTTCCCATCGAACACGTATGGGATACGTTGGGGAGACCAGTTTCAGAATGTCCACATGCACCAACGACCATCCAGCTGATGGCTGAAAGGAGGGCTCTACCGCAAAAGCTCCTGTCCAACTTTGGGACCAGCATGGGAGCACACACAGCCTATTAACCCTTTCACTGAGTGGTCGCCCGCCACGTGGGCATAATTTTCGAGTGGTCCTTACTTAGACGACAGGTGCAGTCTGTCGTTATTATCGAGAATAATTAAGACGAAAACTGCAGTATTAATGTTTTAAATTGTTGCTTTCTTTAATCTCTATAGAGAAATAATTAGGTACATAAATAATTAAATTATTAAAACATGCAAAAGTGGTGTCATTTTAAATAAAAATTCAAACATGAAGATGCCTTATATTTTAAACAAATGAATCTAGTTTCAATTCGGTTGTCATGGCTTGCACATCAATACACCTTCTCTCGGCGGTTGCCTTCTTCTATGTTCCTCGGATTCGGCGGATTAACCGTCGCTCGATTATGCATATGGAATTTTCATCAACAGCCCATCTCCTTCCACGACCAGCCTCTGTTTGCATGCGGTGGGGCACATCCATGATGAGTTTCTGTCGAAAACCAGATACTGAAATGATTATTTCCGTTTGAGTTTCATAGAACCCATGAGTGTTCAGCAAAGGCCCATCCACGAAATGAAAAAATACTTTTTGTATCATTTTACAGCTTTTCTTACATAGTATACGGGACGAATATATCCAGTTTCAAAACCACACAAAACAGAAAAAATACGCCAAATCAATGGAATTGGGATCGGAACGTACACGACCTTCTTAGAGAACTAAATTTTAGTGAATACACAAAAAAAGTTCGAAAGCATTTGGAAACGCTTTTCTTAGATGATCATCTGTTCACCTAATTTTTTTTAGATTTTGTCATCTCCTGGATCCTCACTGTTATCAACAAAGTGTAGCATTCTAAGTAACAGAAGGTACCTATCTCGTGCCATGATTTGCACAAACACTGGGGTAGACAGCAACGGATCGTTGGTCCTATATCTGCCTCTTTCATGTTTCCTCACTTGAGCCAGCAAAAGATTTACGGCAAGCTAAAAGCAAATTTCTCCACTTTTCGTATTTTTCCAACGTCGCAATCTTGGTTCCTCACTGCCGCCGTTGTGAAGGTTCAAATGGCTCTGAGCACTATGCGACTTAACTTCTGAGGTCATCAGTCGCCTAGAACTTAGAACTAATTAAACCTAACTAACCTAAGGACATCACACACACCCATGCCCGAGACAGGATTCGAACCTGCGACCGTAGCGGTCGCTCGGTTCCAGACCGTTGTGAAGGTGCTCGTAATCTTAATTATATTGCTCTATATGAAATTTACTATCTCTTTGGCTAAGACCTTCAAAGTAGTCATATACAGTAAGTGAATCGTCTAAACCGACGAATTTACTGCCCGACTGACTAATCGAAATTACACATTTTGTGGTCCGAATCAGTGTCTTTCTATATAATATCATCTGTTACGTGTTTTTAGCAGGTTTCTCAGGCATATGACCAGGCTTTTCTTCGGAGTCGAAGCAAGAAGTGATGATAACATCATCATTTACTGATAAATCGTTGGCTTGTTCACTAATATTTTGAAGATCTATGGTGACGGATTCACCTACATGTTCATCTCCATCACTTTCCGTCCAATCCTAATGACCTGGATTGGACATCATGACGTCCTTGCCATCACTCTAACTTAGAAGACTCAGCAGCTGATCTTCTATAAATGGATGGTAACGCTGCATCTTTTTATTCGATGTCACGGAAAGCGCAGCACAGAGACTAAGCAATGTTACGATACCACTGACTTCTAAAGAGAATTCAGCATTCAGTATGTCGTTCGTGTAACTGCAAGTATTTCAACTATTAGACCGCATACTTGTGCAATAATCATGTCCGACTCGCTGGCCTGGCAGAAGACGTTATACGTATCTATACGATTGTAGCAGTGAACTGTTGCAAATACGTAACTATACGACTGTAGCAGTGAATTGCAGTATATATATATATATATATATATATATATACACCTGGAGCATTGAAATGGTTAATGTATATACACATAAGGGGCAGTGAAAGTGTTAACAACTGTGTCCCGAATTTTGTAATGTATAGAAGAACAACATAAATCATGGTGACTTCAGTGCAGGTATTGTGTTTGAATAAAAGTTTCATTTATGTTCGTTTCACTGCATATTTCTTTCAGTTACCTTCTGTTCTATAGTGCAGCTGTTCCTTGTGTGTATGCATCAAGTTTCATCGAGCTACGTTACTTGACAGTCGGACATGATGCGAAAGCTACTTTCTCCCTGAAGTTTTTCACGCCAGTGTTCTTTGCGTGTAACGACACCTGCCACGGCGAGAGCAGACAGCCGGTGTGACTGTATCGCCGCTCCGTGTGCCGCAGGCTCTGGTGCCGCGAGATTCATCAGCATGGCCCGCTGGCCGGCCGCAGGGCTGGTTGCCTGCAATTAGGGGCGCTAACCAGTTTAGGCCGCGCCGCGTCGCACAGGTGAGTTGGGACGCCGACATCCCACAGTTTCTACGGCAGCTCTGCCGCGCGGGGGCGCATTACTAGGGGCAGGACACAGAAATGAAATAGGAAAGCCACTTGATACCATCCGATAATTATGGTACTCAACGTGTTTTTCCGGAAGTCATTGCCATTCCGAACAGGCGCGGATGTTGGGGGAGAGGGCAGTGGCAGTTTTTTACAGTCTGCCGCCAGCCCCCTTCAAATTTGGTTAACTATAACCTCTACTTTTAAAACGACACAAG
Organism: Schistocerca cancellata; assembly: GCF_023864275.1. Taxonomy (NCBI): domain Eukaryota; kingdom Metazoa; phylum Arthropoda; class Insecta; order Orthoptera; family Acrididae; genus Schistocerca; species Schistocerca cancellata. Next base: position 848,379,270 of record NC_064628.1, read on the forward strand.
CGCCTATGGTTACAATGAGTACAGGAATTAAGTTTACAAATGTTTCAATACAATAATAATTTCTTTATGTCACTGAGTACATCGTTCTAGTGCAACTTCCACGAAATTGCGTATCAGGGATATACTACATTTGGAAATTATTTATAACAAAATTTGTATAGTCGGCAAGCCGCCACTTGCTTTAATCATAAATATATCGCTAAAGCTAAATGTCGTTATTTTTACGTAAAGGAAACTAATACCTTACCTGTAATATTCAAATCATGTGCTATTCACAAGAGTCTTCGGTATTTATTCAAGGCACTTTTTGTTCCCTACGCACGTAAGCACTTTCAGATGTTAAATTAATAACAAAATTAGCCCGCCAGTGTGGCCGAGCGGTTCTTGGCTCTTCAGTCTGGAACCGCGCGACCGCTACGGTCGCAGGTTCGAATCCTGCTTCGGGCATGGATGTGTGTGATGTTCTTAGGTTAGTTAGGTTTAAGTAGTTTTAATTTCCAGGGGACTGGTCACCTCAGATGTTAAGTCCCATAGTGCTCAGAGCCATTTGATCCATTTTTTTGAATAACAAAATTAACTAATTTAATAACACTGAACCTTAAATTCTTGGTGTATGCACGTACCACCACAGTGAAACAAGAACAGTGAATAGTGCAAGGAGTATGAGTGAGAACAGTGGCGTATTTAAGTTTGCAAAGTACTGACGAGTTTTATTAAACCTTTAGTAACTGCTACTCTCTGGGGAACCAGCTGATAAATCTTACATAAAATTGACAACCACAAACCTGACAAGAAATGGTATTTTATAGACAAACATCCAATGATGTGGAAGCTAGAGAAATTCTCTCATGAACTAATCCCTTTTACAACGCATCTGACTTTTTTACATGTATCCACTGTGAGCCCCAGTTTTATTGAAATGGACTCAATTAGGATGATCTATATCACAAACTACAGGGAGCTGTTAACACCATTTTACAACACTGTGCGGCAGTACTTTGCTATTTCACCTTCATTCAGGCGTCAGCAGAACGCGACGCGGCTGCTGTAACGTTCTGACGCATCCACGAAAATACGCAAACTGCGCCGCCTCACGTTCTGATTACCGGAAATCCCCTCAGATTTCAGTGCGGGGTACACCCGTTTGCTGGTCTGTCCAAACCAATTTAACTCACAGGCACAAGATAGTGCATGCTGCAATTGTCAAACGTCAGACGGCCGACTCAAGACAAATAAGTTCACCCTCGAGACACACAATATGTTTGAGATGATATGCAGTTCCACTGTCGGTACACTTGGAAACTGCCACAGGCTCTTTCTTTACCACAAGATACAGACCACAAGTCACACCCTCTAGAGAGGAACCTGAAGTCCTCCACCAAGTGAGGACCAGAAAATGGAGCCCCACAAAAATCACAACTACTTTCCACCAAGCCTCGATATGGGAGCCAAATTAGCAAAATGAAACCGCCCCCAAATTGCACAATCCAACCGAACTTTTCTCTTCTCGTTGAAATTCCTCTCTTGACTGATATTTAGCCTGGTAGCCAATTCAGAAACAGCAACGTGATTCCCACGCCGTGGGAGTAAGGCACTACTTTGCATATACTGAGAGGAGCTAATCTTTCCTAAAAAAAGGAGATTTTAGCTTAGGAAGGCGTCGTTGTCATGGTAAGCATGACCACGTTAGGCAAAAAACATCTACCTAGAAAGAACCACACATTTACGGAGTGGTCTAATCATCCTCACAATCAGATCATACCAATTTTAATCGGATCTCAACTGAAAAGGCCACGGATTTTGTGATGTTACAAAATAAAAGTGATGTTGTTATTCAATGGAAAGTTGGAAATTAAGATTTAGCTTACTGCTTTATCAATCACAATTGGCGTAAGAATCATGGATTGACCATTGTCATAAAATATTGCATTATGAGATGTGAATAGTTTTTACTTGCAGTTTCGCGTGGCTTGAGGCAGTCACAACTAGCGTGCTATTGATTAAGAAATCGCATTATCGTCTTTCTAATTACTTCATGATCGTAGATACGATCATACCCGGTTGTGAAGTTATTGTTATGACAAAACAATTTCCTAAGGGACCAGAAAGTTCTTAAGGGCGCAAAAACAACTGTAACATCACACAAAAGGGAAATTCAATATTAAAGCTGATGCAAGAAGACGATAAAACAGTTTTCTTTTTATCAATGTAACACGCACATTGGACTGCTGATCTTGGTGTCTGTAATATTAGCAAAATGCATAATGAAAATGAAAATAATACTGAGGAGATAATAGAAATGAGCACTGCTAAATGATTCAGTATTCCCAGAACAAATATTTATTATAACTAAAACATATATCGTACCTTAAGCTTAATACTACAATGACGGTAGATTTTTATTTCCGTATCATGTCCATTGAGCGCTCTTTTATATAGCCATTGTCGTCTTTGAGTCTCTCGTGCGTCGTCACGGTAACTTATAACAGTTCTTTACACTTCACTCAAACTTAGACATAACACGTTTATATACATTTAGTAAAAATTAGATCAGACTACCACAAATCTGCGTCCGTCTTACTCGAGAAAAACAGTACAAGTCTTATTAGCGCTCAAGGCTTCATTTGTTCTCCCGCGAACAAAACAGTGAAGGATCGCATACCTATCCGTATTTTTCTGTTTATATTGCCGCCCAAAGACGAGGAATTACATTATTTAGAAAATTCCACCGTCGCCATGCGACGCCTCATTATACATTAATCATTATTTATAAACAAGTATTTGCCTTCTGGCTGAAAGTATTAACTACTCGTATTTGCTGTTTAATGAAGTCAAAAATAGCGAATATCACAATTTGCAGTCGTCTAGAGTCCAACCGATATGGTCACATGCCCAGGACAGTTACAGCATTCGCTTTCGTACTGCTAGCAAGGGCGCTTGCGTCGGTCGCCTGCTGCCATCATTCATTAACGTCAGATTTGGCCACACTACCCTAACAGATACGTTCGTCGTAACCCACATTGATTTCTGCGTTTACTTCACGCAGTGTTGTTTGTCTGTTAAAACTAGCAGCTCTACACAAACGTCGCCGCTCTGGGTCGTTAAGGGAGAGCCGTCGGCAATTGCTTTTTCCGTGGAGAGGTAACGCCTGAAATTTGGTATTCTCGGAAGACTCCTGACACTGTGGATATGGAATATTGAATTCTCTAACGATTCCCGAAGCAGAACGTCCGATACCTACCATTCGGCGTTCAAAGTACTTTAATTCCCGTCATGCAGCCATAATAACGCGGGATATCTTTTCACATAAATAAAATGAGTACAAACGATAGCTCCGCCAAAGCACTATCCTATTATACCTTGTGTTCGCGATACTACCGCCATCTGTAAATATGCAAGTCGCTATCTCATGTCTTTTGTCAACTCTTCGTGTTACAGAATTTAATAGAGATATAGAAACCTGCCAGAAATTACACCGGACATTGCTTTGAAATTTCTAAAAATAATGGAAGAATCGCAACCTAACGGCTATACAAGTTCACGTGTAGAATATTAGACTGGAGGCGTACCATCCGACTTTCAGAAAAATATGATTCACACGATCCTGTTGAAAGCAAGAGCTGAAAAGATCGAAAACTAATCTGCAACGTCATTTGCAGTTCTTCTTTCTATATTGTTGACTGGAATAATACACAGAAGAATGAAAAAGAAAACTCAGGTTCAAATGATTCCACCAGGCTTACTTTATCTGCGCTACTTGTTTAAGATATTGTCCATTTTCGTGTGCACCTATAGTAACCGATGTAGAGATTGTCCATTCATTAAAAACTATAATTCAGTTATATCTACTCTGAATTTCGGATTAGAAAAGTGAAGCTATTAAGGAGATGCGCCATGTCGCATAGGACTGTCGATTTCCCCATCGCCAGAGATTCCTTTCAATTCGTGTGACGGATGTCGAGTTCGTGCAGAGGCGAACAGTTGTGGGCCGTCAGCTGCAGCGACTGTACACAGTCAATGGCTGTGGCTTGTCATCAGCAGTTATCGACATGTGCGACGGCCAAGACAGAAGTTTTGGGCGTGTTTGGAGATGGAAGCAAAGTGAATTCTGGGACTGTACAACACTCGAGCCGGAAGAAACGGGGTCGGGTTCAGTTGCTGAAATGATTTGAATCAGTGAGTCTTGGGCGGAGCCAAGTCTGAGGGACCTCAAGCACTGATGTATGTGTGGAATGGTTGCTGGACGAGATGATGGGCAATGTCAACGAGGCTCGTGTGGACCACTACCTGGTGGAACGTTTTTGCTTGCCAGGACAACAGCAATTCTGTAGGAGACGAAGGGGTGGGATCTCCTGATCATATGGAGCAGTACGTGTTTTGCAATTGTTATGTTAGCCTGGGTAATTAATAGGTCAGCCAAGACCTGCATCCATAATAACAGGCAGCAATGACTGTAAGACTGCTCTAGCAAATTCAAAAGGAACTTGTAATGTAATTATGATAATACAATTAAGCAATCAACACTACGATAAAGAAAACTAAGGGGGCGTTACATGGATGAATGCATCCCTGTGCTCCCAATACGGCCATCAAATAGAAGCTTGTGCAGACCACATACGAGACCGAGCAATGTAAGCCACAGGCAAAATATTAGTGATTAGTACTGACATTAATTCAATATCTATCCCTCTGGAACTCAAACAGAACAGGTGACGGAGGACACATAACCACCTACCTAATACAAGAAACGCAATTAAATGAATGAAAACAGAGGGCTTATACCAACATAGGCAGGGTTCGATTGTACGACCAGTAACATTGACTCCATGCTAGCAAATAATGCAAAAATGAAATACATAACAATCTGGACCCTACACGTTAAAATAACCAGTAGTGAGTGCAATGTCATAACATACACACTAACACACACTCTGAACAGGACTACCAAATCACACAACAGACACTTATTGTTCCACAGGCAGACTGGACCTAATTGACAGAAATTGCCCAACAACACGATGTAGAAAACTTCAATGAAGGTATCGATTACAGAGCACACAAACTAACATAGGTAGTACAACGTGCAGAAAATACATCAATACTTACGGCAAAGAACACAAAACGCTCCCCAGCATCATGATGGGCAGAGTACCTACACTATGGAGATTATCCAGAGTTGTCATTATTGAGAAATCCGAGGTACCACTCATGACACTCAAAGAAGATGCAAGACGTGAAAGAAAATTATTCGAGGTTTCTCCGGAAAATACGTATAAATGTTGAATAATGTCTTTATGTTACAAGTTGCAGTCACCGCCAGGTGGAACTACTGCTGTAATCAATCCCATCAACGCTCAGTTCGAGTCAGAGCACTCTGCGTGAAGGCCGGCCACTGTGGCAGTGCGGTTCTAGGCGCTTCAGTCTAGAACCGCGTGACCGCTGCGGTCGCAGGTTCGAATCGTGACTCGGGCATGGATGTGTGTGATGTCCTTAGGTTAGTTAGGTGTTGTGGATTGGCAGGAGAGCCAACCCCGTGTTATTAGAGGAAGCCGAAAGGCACTCGTTTAGCTCACGTAGGCTGGCGTGAGGTCTGGAACAGGTCAAGGAAATTAGACTAGCAAAAAAGGACGTAGCTGTGGAATACTTAACTTTAATCAATAAATGGTGAACATCGCTCTTGACGGTACATTTTTTACAGCATCAATAGTAAATGGTAATGGCGCCTTGCTAGGTCGTAGCAAATGACGTAGCTCAAGGCTATGCTAACTATCGTCTCGGCAAATGAGAGCGTATTTTGTCAGTGAACCATCGCTAGCAAAGTCGGCTGTACAACTGGGGCGAGTGCTAGGAAGTCCCTCTAGACCTGCCGTGTGGTGGCGCTCGGTCTGCAATCACTGATAGTGGCGACACCCGGGTCCGACGTATACTAACGGACCGCGGCCGATTTAAAGGCTACCATCTAGCAAGTGTGGTGTCTGGCGGCGACACCATAGGTGTAAGTAGTTCTAAGTTCTAGGGCACTGATGACTTCAGATGTTAAGTCCCATAGTGCTCACAGCCATTTGAACCATTTGAACAACTCTGCGTGAAGGTGGGAGCGTGCGGCAGCTTGTTGACAGTTACCCTTTTTCACCTGCCGTCGGCATGGAGCTCTCTCTGATTGAGGAACAGCGCGTCAACATCAAGTTTCTTGCAAAGCTAGGCAAGAATGGCCGTGAGATTATTGAATCTTTGAAACAGGTTTACGGAGACTATTCTCTGAAGGAACCAACCGTGAACAAGTGGTTAAAAAGGTTCCGGGATGGCCGAGAAGAAGTGACGATGACCCTCGCCCAGGACGTCCGTCGACATCGAGTTCCGATGCAAATGTTGAACGAATTCGCGCTTCTGTTCTTAAAGACCGTAGATTGACAGTCAGAATAATAGCTGACGAGCTGTTAATCCCCAAAACAATCGTTCACGAAATCCTGACACAAGAACTTGAGATGAAGAAATTGTGTGCGAAAATCGTACCGAAGCTCTTGACGGCAGAACAAAAAGAAAAGAGGGTTGAGTGCTGTGAGGATTGGTTGGAAGCAGAGGGACGAGAGTACTTTCTCAACCGAGTCATCACTGGAGACGAGTCCTGGTTTTACGAATTCGATGTGGAGCTCAAATGTCAAAGCAAGGAATGGAAACTAGCAGGAGAACCGAGAACAAAAGAAAAGCGAAAATCAGGGTCCAATGTGAAGAATTTGTTGATTGTTTTCTTTGATCCAGGGGCATTGTTCACAAGGAATTTGTCCCTCCCGGTCAGAGAGTGTACGGAAATTTTTACGTTGAAGTTCTGACACATCTCAGAGCTCGTGTGGCCCGAGTTCGACCGGAGTTGGCAAAAGGGGGCAGGTGGATCCTTCATCACGACAATGCGCCCGCTCACACGTCGCTTGTTGTGCGCGAGTTTTTGGCCCGAAGCTCCATCACCGTAACAGACCACCCGCCTTATTCACCCGATTTAGCCCCGTGTGACTTCTTAATGTTCCCGAAATGCAAAACGGTGCTTCGGGGGCGGCACTTGGGAGATGTGGAAGCCATCAAGGCGGAAATGACACGGCAACTGAACAACATCACAACTAAAGACTTTCAGCAATGTTATCATCAGTGGAAACGGCGTTGGCAGAAGTGTATCGCGTCTCAGAGCGAGTACTTTGAAGGAGACCATATTGTAATACTTGAATAATTGTAAAATAAAGTTATTATTCAACTCTTATTCGTATTTTCCGCACAAGCCTTGTATTAAAGATCCATATTAGGTAGAGACAGACGCATATGATTTGATGCATATATGCATGCACAGCACTTCTATAAACAAACCCTATACAATATGCGCAAAATACACTGGGAACGATTTTTAACAACGGAAAGAGAGCAAAATATGTGGGAGGAAACCATACAGTACACTGACAGGGAAGATATAAACACCACTAATTCTGTGAACACTAAGGCTGGGCCACGCGGTTCTAGGCGCTGCAGTCCGGAACCGCGCGACTGCTACGGTCGCAGGTTCGAATCCTGCCTCGGGCATGGACGTGTGTGCTCAGAGCCATTTGAACCATATTTGAACTAAGGCTGAATGACGGCATGATGACGAGGGGATGGAGGAATACAGTGGAAATTCTTCTGCATATATTGCTCCTTGATAACATCAGCGATACAGATACACAACATCACAAATACTAAGAGAAGACCAACACACACCATACAACACTGCAACTGTTACCGGCCCTTTTGTGCAAGAAACGTAGTGCTAAGAATCTCAGAGATCATAAACATAAATGCTCCTGTACCAGATCGCATCCACTAGGAAACGCACCACATACCATAGCGTTCCTGACATAGCTACTGAACGATACCTTACGGCTGCGCAGGGTACCTACAGTATGGGAAACATCCTAAGCTGTCATTATTAAGAAAGCAGCAGACAGATCCAAAAACTTACAGACCAATATGCCTACTAAACACACTAGGAGAAGCTACTACGCAAGTGATTGCTTACCCACAGAGCTCTCTGGAGAATGAGTCAACACCAGTCCGGCTTTAGAACCAACAAATCCATAGATTATGCAATCAATCATGCCGTACGCATTGTAATAATGCTACACAGAAAAACGCCATGGCAATAATGATTGACATTGCCGGGGGCCCTCGATAATCTCTAGTGGCCCACAATGTTTAACAGGTTAAGACATCTGGAGTTTCTGCAATCACTCTACAACAGTTTCCTAGACTGCTGTAAAGACCGAGTTGTTGAATGGCCGATGGATTGCCGGAAACTAATTAAAAAAATTACCAAGAACTGTCCTCAAGGCCCGGTATACAGCTTCATCTTCTGAGATACAACAATTGAACTCCTCCAACAACTTCTAAATGGGGCAGACGGGTAAGACGGATTTGTTGTCTGCGCAAATGACCTTAAAATACTAGAAACAATTACACAATGTTCTCGTAATAACAAATTCAGGATAACTGAAAACAATTAGACATGCACGTTACTGAAAGGATCTCTCCAAAGGAGTTGTCGAGTTAAAACATGGGGCGCAAACATAAAAGAAGCGTATGATACACACTATATTGAGGTACATATAGCTGAGTAATTGAATTTCCATGAGCACATACAAAGCAGAAACAAATACTATATATATTGGTGAGGCTGAATTTAAAACAGTGTAGATTACTCCTACCAATTATACAGACACGCCACTGGCCTCTCTTCGAATCAGTCCTCAGCTTATCAGCTAGCATTTGGGCACACAGACTGAATCTGGTCACCAACAAAGCATCAGTCGGACGAGGACAGAGACCTAGATATCTCGATCAAATACAGAGCTGCAAGGGACAGGTTAAAGATGTGGAACAATCGTAAGGTACTCATAATATGTGGTCTATCAATACAGACGAGAGGTCATCTTAAAAGTTAGGGTTTGGATACTTGGCAAGATGAGTGGGATGTACGTTGTAAGGATCATAGACAGCATAACTTCCTCCCTAAGGCAGCGGTTGAGAATGACACATTTAGATCATAGCCGCGGTTGTATTACATTTCTTCACTGCATAGGAACGTTATCCCATGCCCTTAAACCGCATGAGTCGGAGACAGACGCCTACATGCACATACGGGGAAGAATGCTCCCCATAGCACACTGTCTTCTTCTGTGGGTAATACGCGAACAATAGACATGCCCTACACAGACACAGACATACATACACTCCTGGAAATGGAAAAAAGAACACATTGACACCGGTGTGTCAGACCCACCATATTTGCTCCGGACACTGCGAGAGGGATGTATAAGCAATGATCACACGCACGGCACAGCGGACACACCAGGAACCGCGGTGTTGGCCGTCTAATGGCGCTAGCTGCGCAGCATTTGTGCACCGCCGCCGTCAGTGTCAGCCAGTTTGCCGTGGCATACGGAGCTCCATCGCAGTCTTTAACACTGGTAGCATGCCGCGACAGCGTGGACGTGAACCGTATGTGCAGTTGACGGACTTTGAGCGAGGGCGTATAGTGGGCATGCGGGAGGCCGGGTGGACGTACCGCCGAATTGCTCAACACGTGGGGCGTGAGGTCTCCACAGTACATCGATGTTGTCGCCAGTGGTCGGCGGAAGGTGCACGTGCCCGTCGACCTGGGACCGGACCGCAGTGACGCACGGATGCACGCCAAGACCGTAGGATCCTACGCAGTGCCGTAGGGGACCGCACCGCCAATTCCCAGCAAATTAGGGACACTGTTGCTCCTGGGGTATCGGCGAGGACCATTCGCAACCGTCTCCATGAAGCTGGGCTACGGTCCCGCACACCGTTAGGCCGTCTTCCGCTCACGCCCCATCATCGTGCAGCCCGCCTCCAGTGGTGTCGCGACAGGCGTGAATGGAGGGACGAATGGAGACGTGTCGTCTTCAGCGATGAGAGTCGCTTCTGCCTTGGTGCCAATGATGGTCGTATGCGTGTTTGGCGCCGTGCAGGTGAGCGCCACAATCAGGACTGCATACGACCGAGGCACACAGGGCCAACACCCGGCATCATGGTGTGGGGAGCGATCTCCTACACTGGCCGAACACCACTGGTGATCGTCGAGGGGACACTGAATAGTGCACGGTACATCCAAACCGTCATCGAACCAATCGTTCTACCATTCCTAGACCGGCAAGGGAACTTGCTGTTCCAACAGGACAATGCACGTCCGCATGTATCCCGTGCCACCCAACGTGCTCTAGAAGGTGTAAGTCAACTACCCTGGCCAGCAAGATCTCCGGATCTGTCCCCCATTGAGCATGTTTGGGACTGGATGAAGCGTCGTCTCACGCGGTCTGCACGTCCGGTACGAACGCTGGTCCAACTGAGGCGCCAGGTGGAAATGGCATGGCAAGCCGTTCCACAGGACTACATCCAGCATCTCTACGATCGTCTCCATGGGAGAATAGCAGCCTGCATTGCTGCGAAAGGTGGATATACACTGTACTAGTGCCGACATTGTGCATGCTCTGTTGCCTGTGTCTATGTGCCTGTGGTTCTGTCAGTGTGATCATGTGATGCATCTGACCCCAGGAATGTGTCAATAAAGTTTCCCCTTCCTGGGACAATGAATTCACGGTGTTCTTATTTCAATTTCCAGGAGTGTATATATTCAGCAATGAGAGACGAAAAACAATGGGCACAATTAATCGTATTAACAAACGGTATTTAAAAAACAACGTATGAAGAGTTCCTGCGGACACGACATAACAGACATCCCTATATGCAGCCGGCCTGGGTGGCTGAGCGGTTCTAGATGCTACAGTCTGGAACCGCGTGACTGCTACGGTCGCAGGTTCGAATCCTGCCTCGGGCATGGACGTGTATGATGTCCTTAGGTTAGTTAGCTTTAAGTACTTCTACGTTCCAAGGGACTGATGACCTCAGAAGTTAGGTCCCATAGTGCTCAGAGCCATGCCTATATGCGGCGTAACAACAATCTCCAGAGAATGGACACCGACACCCACAATAATAGTGAAAACAGTGATAGTGAAGAGGAACAGGGGGATGAGGAAGATGAGATGTACCAATAAATAAGACACCTAGAATTATGAATCAGACATAGCATGCCAAAAGGCACCGACGGCCTGTACGTACCAGTCAAACAATAGTTAAGGAAAGCGAATGTCAGAGTAATATAATGTTGTACACTAATGAATACCTGATGTTAATGCAGAGGGTTAGCAGTACCCTTTTTCTACTACCAACTATCAAATATTTTGTTGTGACTGGCGGTCAATAGCTCAAAGAAAAGACTCCCGAGGTATTCACTGCCAGTCATAATCGGTGATGATACTAACAAATCTCTCCTCTATCGCATAATCTTTTTACAACGTTCTTAAAAACGAAACAAAAACTATATTTTAGCCTCAAATTATTGTTATTTTTAAAAAGTACTATTCTTTGTCAAATGTTGCAGATAAAAAGTAAAACAACGAACTATAAAAAAGATGACAAACGGAAACTGTAATTTGTATGACCTGTTTTAAAATACCAGGTAAAGGGTATTTAAATTTTCAGTAAATAAATTTGTAGTTAGGAGCTTTTGTGACTGAAGAAATGTACAGTTTCTGTGCCAATGTGTCTTGAATGTAGCTACTAGTAAAACAACTTCCTGAACGTAAGTCTGCAAGTGCTAAGTAATGGCTTGTTTGTATATTTGGCAAACAGGGTGTGAGGTAGACAGTTTTGTGATACACAGCAGATGCAATGGTGTCAGCAGACACCCTTGAACTTGATTGAGCAAATCAAACAGAAATCGTTTGTGCTCGTGACGAGAATGAATCAGCTGTTGATTCAGCGGTTTCAAGAGTTCACTGTCTTCTGAATTTTTGCGACTGAGCCGGTGGTTCAGTTAATATTTCTTTTGCCATTGCCCTAGTGTGTGAACTGCCATACAGTTAGTTTCGCATAAGAAGCTATTCGGACATAGGCGATGGGAGCTTGGTAGTGCCGTTCACAGCTAGTGTCTTAGTTGACCTGTCTGGTTGTAATACTGATCAAGGTGTGGTTACAGGCTATATTACTGATCATCAAATAAGTTAGGCATCCTTTGGCGTTGTTAGTTTTTTGCTGTCGTTCATATTGTAGCAGAGGGCCCAAAATTTAAATGTATGTTGCTGCTTCGTGGCCCAGTTTATGACCAGACTGAATTTGTTCAATATCTAATCGTATTCAATTTTTGTCAGAAGCATATGCTGTACCTGGTTATTTTAGCCCTGCTTAAGTCCTTCGGACTGTAGAGAATTATATTCATTTTATTGTGTTTTCTGTTAAATCAATTGAAAGTTTTGATGATAAATATCGCAAAGAAAAGTAATTCGTGGCGGGCTGCATCAAACGAGTCAGAACACTAATGAACCAAAAAACTTTTTTTATATATTTTCAGTTTCTCCAAGTGCTATTCGAGAAAGGAATGGTAGACAAACAATTCGAAATTCGTAGTATGGAAACTCTGCCAGACACTCAAGTTTGTTTTGCGGAGAAGTCGTGTAGATGTAGATATAGGTGTAGATGTAGGTGTAGATGTAGACGTAGGCAACTGCACCCTCCAAATGACCCAGTGGCCTCTCTCAGCAGTGCCTCGGGATATTAAAGCTGAATATTACCGCGTCCGTTACGCCACAAATTATGCGGCACCGAGCCCCCATCACTGCATATTTAATAATAAAACAAATACCGAGCAAGAGGTTTTAAGTTAAAGGCATAAAAAATAGAGAAACACAGAAATTTTGTATTGAAGTCAGCTTGTACTGGTCAGCATCAGAGAGGTGCTTCATCGCGTCGAGTGTCATACACTTGATCGCAATAGAGGGTTTAGTTTTTCTACTCCTATTACCAACCTGCTGACAGCACGTATTTCACAACAGCATTAATGATCTATTAATAATGAAGATGCTTTACATGGAGTACTCGGCGATCATGATTACAAACTTCCGTTTAGTACAATTATTGACACTGACACATTTTCTAAGCAAGCACAGAAAGTAAGAAGAGCTACAACAGTCAAGAGACCATCTGTCGTAATATGTCAAAACTAAAGTCAACTATCAACCAGCCTCAGTTTTGCATGGTGCATATTAAGCACGTACGACCGCTCGACTTGTCTAGCGTAGCTGTAGCAAAGACATCCCTTGTGAATCATTCTGTTTGTGAAAACTGTATGAAAACCCCGAAAGCAGTTCCTGAGATTACACTTCATATACAAACAGAGAAACTCAGCCGGGAACTTTTTAATTAATAATACGAGGGCCGTTCAGTGAGTAATGATAAACTGTTTTATGCAGGTAGGTTGGTTTTATTCATTATTCAAATATACCATATTATTTCACACACATCTGGCTACATCTACATCTACATGGCTACTCCGCAAATCACATTTAAGTGGCTGACAGAGTGTTCATCGAACCACCTTCACACTATTACTCCATCATCGAAGAGTGTCCGAATAAAACGAACACCTACTGTATATCTATTATGATGTTCGTATCTCCCTAGGGTAGGTCGGCGTCGACAAAATATTTTCGCATTCATAGGTGAAAGTTCGCGATTAAATTTTCGTGAGAAGATCCCACCGCAACAGAAATAGTCTTTCTTTTAATCATTTCCAACCCAAATCCTGTATCATATCCGCGACACTCTTTCCCCTACTTCTCGATAATACAATACGTGCCCTTCTTTGACCTTTCTCGATGTACTCCGTTAATCCCATCTGGTAAGGATCCCACACAACGCAGCAATACTCAAAAGAGATCGCCGGCCGAAGTGGCCGTGCGGCTGAAGGCGCTGCAGTCTGGATCCTCAAGACCGCTACGGTCGCAGGTTCGAATCCTGCCTCGGGCATGGATGTTTGTGATGTCCTTAGGTTACTTAGGTTTAACTAGTTCTAAGTTCTAGGGGACTAATGACCTCAGCAGTTGAGTCCCATAGTGCTCAGAGCCATTTGAACCATCAAAAGAGATCGGACATTGCGGACAATGCGAATACATAGAAAGAAGGATCCTTTATTGTGTGATTATGTGATAGCGGAACAAACTCTGGTAGCAGTTACTTCTGTAAAATATCTGCGAGTATGCGTGCGGAACGATTTGAAGTGGAATTATCATATAAAATTAATTGTTGGTAAGGCGGGTATCAGGTTGAGATTCATTGGGAGAGTCCTTAGAAAATGTAGTCCATCAACAAAGGAGGTGGCTTACAAAACACTCGTTCGACCTATACTTGAGTATTGCTCATCAGTGTGGGATCCGTACCAGATCGGGTTGACAGAGGAGATAGAGAAGATCCCAAGAAGAGCGGCGCGTTTCGTCACAGGGTTATTTGGTAACCGTGATAGCGTGACGTAGATGTTTAACAAACTCAAATGGCAGACTCTGCAAGAGAGGCTCTCTGCATCGCCGTGTAGCTTGCTCGCCAGGTTTCGAGAGGGTGCGTTTCTGGATGAGGTACCGAATATATTGCTTCCCCCTACTTATACCCCCCGAGGAGTTCACGAATGTAAAATTAGAGAGATTAGAGCGCGCACGGAGGCTTTCAGACAGTCGTTCTTCCCGCGAACCATACGCGACTGGAACAGGAAAGGGAGGTAATGACAGTGGCACGTAAAGTGCCCTCCACCACACACCGTTGGGTGGCTTGCGGAGTATTAATGTAGATGTAGATGTAGATGTAGACAAGCACAGTGTAGGCAGTCTCTTTAGTAGATTTGTTGCATGTTCTAAGTGTTCTGCCAATAATAGGCATTCTTTGATTCGTCTTCCTCGCGACGTTTTCCATGTGTTCTTTCCAATTCGAGTTGTTCATGAGCATAATTCCTAGGTATTTTGTTGCATTTACGGCCTTTATACTAGATTTATCGCCGTACCTGCGACTGACGGATTCCTTTTGGCACTCATGTAGATAAACTCACACGTTTTATTATTTGGGGAAACTCGACAAATTTTTCACCATACAGGTATCTAAATCGTTTTGCAATTGGTTTTGATCTTCTGATGAGTTTACTAGACGATAAACGACAGCCTCATCTGCGAGGAACCCAAGACGGCTGCTCAGATTGTCTCCTAAATCGTTTGGATAGATAAAGAAAAGCAAAGGAACTACAACACTATCTTGGGAAACACTAAAAACAAATTTGGTTTTGCTCTATACATTCCATCAATTACTACGAACTGTGACCTCTGGCAGGGAATCACGAGTCCAGTCGCATAACTGAGGCAATATTCCATAAGCACGCAATTTCAGTACAAGTGCCAACAGGCATCTGGAAATTTACAAATACGAAATCCATTCAGAATCGCTCGTAGATAGCTCTAAACACTTCCTGTGAGTAGAGAGGTAGTCGTGTTTCGTAAGAACGGTCTTATCTAAACCAATGTTGTCTGTGTGTCCACAGACCGTTCTCTTCGAGGTAATTCATTACATTAGAATACAAGATATGTTCGAAAATCCTGCTGCATGTAGACGATAATTATATGGCCCTGTGATTTAGTGGATTACTTCTATTCCTTTTTCTTAAATGTTGGTGGGACCTGTGCAACTTTCCAGCCTTTCTGTACGGATCTCCCATCGAGAGAGAGATTGTTTTGTATGGAGCTATTGTATCATCGTACCCTGAAAAGAACCTAATATGTGTACAGTCTGGACCGGAAGACTTTCTATTATTGATTAAACTTGCTTCACTACTCCGAGGACATCTACTTATAAGTTACACATGGTGGCAGCTGTTCTTGATTCGAATTCTGGAATATTTACTTCGTATTCTTTGGTGAAGGTATTCCAGAAGGCTGTGTTTAGTAATTCGGTTTCCGCAACACTGTCATCGATAGTATTTCCTTTGCTATCGCGTAAAGAAGGTACTGATTGTGTCTTGTGGCTAGCATACTTGGCATGTAACCAGAATCTCTTTGGATTTTCGGCCAAGTTTACAGACAAAGTTTCGTGAAAACAATGAAAAGTCTGCGCTTCTGTAAAAGATTGCCAATCGTGGGTATTTTTCGTTCGTTTAAACTTGGCTTGTTTTTCTCGTTATTTCTGCAACTGTATTTTGACCTATTTTGTGTACCATGCAGGATGACCTCCGCCTTTTGTTAATTTATTCAGTATACATTTGTCTATTGCTGTCCATATTATTTTCTTGAATTCAAGCCACTTCTAGTATACATTTATATCGTTAATTTGGAAGGAGTGGAGGTTGTTCCTCTGGTAGGCATAAAAAAAATGGTTCAAATGGCTCTGAGCACTATGGGACTTAACTACTGAGGTCATCAGTCCCCTAGAACGTAGAACTAGTCAAACCTAACTAATCTTAGGACATCACACACATCCATGCCCGAGGCAGGATTCGAACCTGTGACCGTAGCGGTCACGCGGTTCCAAACTGACGCGCTTAGAACCGCACGGCCACACCGGCCGGCTGGTAGGCATCAAGCGATATTTTTTCTGCTTTTGTGAACAGGCATATTTTTCGTTTATTTTTGGCGAATTTGAGCGTTATAGTATTCAGTCTCTCTATAACCATGTGTTCATTAATCCCTGCTTCCGTTCTGATACTCGTTACTAGCTTAGTACTATTTGTTTGCTAAGAGGTCAAGTGTGTTTTGACAACCGTTTACTATTCGAGTGGGCTCATGCACTAATTGCTCGAAATAATTTTCAGTGAAGGTGTTTAGCACAATTGCGGGAATGTTTTATGTGTGCCTCCGGATATCCACATGTATTTTCGCCAGCGTACTGAGGGTAAATTGGAGTCACCACCAACTACAAAGTATGAGTCGGATACGTGTTTGGAATTAGACTCAAGTTTTATTTGAACCTTCCAGCAATTACATCATTGGATTTGAGAGGTCGGTAAAAGGATATTATTTTATTGCGATTGCCAGGAATGACCTCTACCCATACTAACTCACTGGATAATTTTACTTCAATTCGCTACAAGATAAACTACTAACAGCAAGAAATACGTCACCACCAACTGTATTTAGCCTACCCTTTCTGAACGCCGTTAGGTCCTTCACAAAAATTTCTATTGAATTTATCTCTGTTTGTAGTCAGTTTTCAGTGCTGGTAGCGATTTGAGCAGCAGTGTTTTCTACCACCACTTGTTGTTCTGGTGGTTTCACAACACAACTACGACAATTTACGACTGTTATATCGGTCGTTCTTGTGTTCGACCTCCACTCTTTGATACTGAAGCCCTTTTTGTGTTCCACCGAGACCCTAAAGCCTAAAACCGCACAGTACAGCCGGCCGGAGTGGTCGTGCGGTTCTACGCACTGTAGTCTGGAGCCGAGCGACCGTTGCGGTCGCAGGTTCAAATCCTGCCTCGGGCATGGACGTGTGTGATGTCCTTAGGTTAGTTAGGTTTAATTATTTCTAAGTTCTAGGCGACTGATGACTTCAGAACTTAAGTCGCATAGTGCTCAGAGCCATTTGAACCATAGCACAGTACATGCCACACAGCCGCCAGTACCCATGTAGGCTACTCCTGCGTGTAATAGACTAATGGACTGTTGACGCGTTTAGCGGAACCCGAAATCCCACCACCCAATCGCGCAAGTCGAGGAATCTGCAGCCTACACGGTGGCAGAACCGACTGAGCCTTTGGTGCAGACCCACCACTCGGCTCTGTTCCAGCAGCGCGCAATCGGTCCTGTCGACTATGCCGCCATTGTGAGCTCTGCTTTCATCTCACAAACACGACTGGTAGCCTTTATCACTTCAGATAGCCGGTAGAAACCATAGAAAAACTCTTCCAATCCAAAGCGACACATATCATTGGTACTGACGTGAGCCACCATCTGCTGCTGGCTGCACCCTGTGCTCTTCACGGCATACGCAAAGACCCATTCCACGTCTGGAATGATTCCACCTGATATGCACACTGTGAAAGTTCTTAATTGAAAAGAGTATGTCAGTGTTTAAATTGCAGAATGACTGAGAAGATGAAACTGCTACGTTATTCGATTCTGAAACAGGTGAGTAAAACTGAACGTATAGAGTCTATTTTCTCTTTACTTTTTCTTATGATGTTAACAGTGACCCACAATATTCTAGTGCAACGCTCCCTGACTGCTCAAGGAAAGGATAACCTGACTTCCGATAATTAATTCAAACGAATGGCCGTAACAAAAAGAAATCTTAACAGTAACCTATACATTTCATTAAGCACTCACCTCACAAAAATCTTAATTATGCAGACTACTGCAATACAGCGAGCAAGAATACTGCCAGCTCAATAAAGGATTCTAACCACTAAAGCCACTAACTACCAATAGGCATGCGGTTAGCAAAGGAAAGATTTTGTTGCAAACCAAATAATGTATTTTTACCTTAATAATGTGACATCCAGTTCAAACACGAATATAAATCGTCATTGCCATCCAGTACAAAGATATATATTATACTTCATGTTCGTTAGCCTACGCTAACACTTCAGACCTCTACCCTCCATCAATGCTAACTTCTCACATTTTACATCCATCACTGCTGGCTGTTCCCCTCCAACTGCCCAACAGTACTTCCATCACTGCTGGCGACCAACTTCCAACTGCCCAAAAGTACTGGGGATTAACTTCCAACAACGAGTCCGACCAGCCACAGAGTGTCTCACAAAGCGTAGTCAGAGATCCAATGCTACACAGTGCTGCCGACACAGAATCAGCTGACTTACGAGTGCACACTGGCGTCCTTGCCCTCCTTAGTGGGGATGTCCCTAAGAGGACGCATAACGCACGTAAGATTAGAGTTCCCAACTACCAATAATCTCACCCTTTGTGACAGCCTGAGTCTTTCAGGCAGAGAGGTTTCCTGTCAAACAAGAGAAATGACTGCATCTCCCTGGATCTGAGAGCAGTGTCACCAACTGAACTCGCATCTGCACACAGTAATCACAGTTCCAATCCATACTAAAGTCGGTGTAAAACTATACTACACAGACGAACAAACAACTATCAATATTGTTGTGGGTTGGCAGGAGAGCCAACACCGTATTATCAGAGGAAGCCGAAAGGTACGCGTTTTAGCTCACGCAGGCTGGCGTGAGGTCTGGAACAGTACAAGGAAATTAGACTTTAGAAAAATGGACGTAGCTGGTGGAATACTTAACTTTAATCCATTAATGATGAGCGTTGCTCTTGACTGTACATGACTCAGTGTCAATAGTAATTGGTAATGGCGCCTTGCTAGGTCGTAGCAAATGACGTAGCTGACGGCTATGCTAACTATCGTCTCGGCAATTGAGAGCGTATTTTGTCAGTGAACCATCGCTAGCAAAGTCGGTTGTACAACTGGGGCGAGTGCTAGGAAGTCTCTCTGGACCTGCCGTGTGGCGGCGCTCTGTCTGCAATCACTGATAGTGGCGACACGCGGGTCCGACGTATACTAACGGACCGCGGCCGATTTAAAGGCTACCACCTAGCAAGTGTGGTGTCTGGCGGTGACACCACAAATATACCCCATGGAACTATGTTGTTGACACTGACGAAAACGCGAGAACCGTGTCTAGTAAATTAGATTAACATATGGAGATTCAAAAACTGAACTACCAAAGCACTCAAGTGAGACTCAGTATTTCGCTTCTGGTTAGGAACCCGAAAAATATCACAAAATCGGTTACTACACTGTTGCTGCTGTGGCTTGGCCAGTAGCTGCTCCCTGACTGACCAGGCTACTGCCTACGAGCGATCCCTGGCTTTCAAAACGAATTAACAGTCGCCTATCGACATGCACTGTGAAACTCTACTGTAGACATTGGTGAAAACGCAAGAACTGTGTCCTGTACGTTGGATTAACCCTCGGAGATTCGAAGACTGAACTACCGAAACACAGACTCAGTAATTCGCTGCCCAGAGTTATTCCGAGTTGTACGGACGTCGTCCATTGAACGCTTCTGTCCCTGACGTTTCGTCCAAAGCTACATTGGACATCTACGGAGATGCTACTCGGAAAGACTTAACGCAACCAGTAGCACCTCCGAAGATGTCCAACGTAGCTTTGGACGAAACGACAGGGATGGAAGAGTTCCATGGACCACGTGCATGAAACCCGGAAGAATTCTCGGCAGCTGAAACATCCGGTCGTGAAAGCCCTCATTGTATCAATAATTCGCTCCTGGTTAGGAACTTGTAAAATGTCGCAAAATCGGATACTTTCCGACACAAATGAAAATGCGAGAACTGTTTCTAGTAAATTAAGTTAACACGCAGAAATTGAAAACCAAAACCGACAAAACTCTCAGTTGAACCTTTATCACTCGCCACCAGTTAGGAACTCGTAAAACTGCGCAATATCTATTACTTCCCTGTTGCTGCTGTTGCTCGGCCAGTAGCTAGTATCCGTAATACCCAATTTTTCAACATAATCTCCGTTCAGTGTGACAGCCTTACGCCACATTGCTGACCATGCCTGAGCCTGCGTGCTAGAATTGTGCCAATCTACTGGTCGACATCGCTGCATCAGTAACCTCCCCATCATCCACGTACTGCTTCCCGCGGAGTGCATCCTTCAATGGGCCAAACAGATAGTTTGTGAGATCCAGTCGGTAGGGCTGATCAGGAAAAACAGTCCAACGAAGTTTTGAGAGGTCCTCTTGGCTGCACAGAGTTGTGTGAACCCATGTGCTATCGTGGAGAAGGACAAGTCCTTTTGTATATTTCTGACCATGAACACGCTGAATTCATTTCTTCAACTTCCCGTAGCTAGCAGAATGCATCTCCCTGGAGCTGAGTGCAGTGTCACCAACTGAACTCGCATCTGCACACAGTAATCACAGTTCCTATCCATACTAAAGTCGGTGTAAAACTATACTACTCAGACGAACAAACAACTACCAATATACCCCGTGGAACTCTGCTGTAGACACTGACGAAAACGCGAGAACCGTGTCTAGTACATTAGATTAACATAGGGAGATTCAAAAACTGAACTACCAAAGCACTTCAGAGATGATCGTTGCACCACGAGGGAGGACATCAAACAAAACAACCCCTTCAGAGACCCAGTCCCGGCTCAGATGCGGCTTTGAACTTTTTCTGCGCAGGAGAGAAGTGCGGCATGACTCCATGGGTTTCTGTTCCTTTTTCTTCCCCTTTGAAGTAATCAGCCTCGTAACATGCAAGCAATTCCGCACAGACGGTCCTTTGTTGCCCCTTATGGTCTTCTGTTACGCGGCGAGGAACCTGCAGGTACAGAACTTTTGAGTACTCCAGCTGATGGACGAGTGTGTCAGCAATACCAGCAGAAACGTCCAGTTGTGCATAGAGGTGTTTGATTGTGATAGGTGAATCACATCGGATGGAGTGCTCGCATGTTCCAACACTGCAGAAGTCACGGCTCCGTGCGGCCTGTAGGCCCGTTGCAGATTTGCGCGACCAGGTTGCCATGATGACAGACGCCTTCCCCTACCATTCACCATTCTTTTTTCTCACTGCCGGGTCCCCTTAGACTTTCAGCAAGTCTCAATGAGAGCTGTCAGCTTGCAACACTGTGTATCGTGTTGCCGCCTGTCGGAACCATGAAACTATAGGGGATGAACTTGCAATGTTCCACGCATTTTTCCACCTAAACTGGCCGAGAAAGAATACTGTGTTGCATTACTTCCTGAATGCCACCCGTATATATACAGGGTGAGTCACCTAACGTTACCGCTGGATATATTTCGTAAACCACATCAAATACTGACGAATCGATTCCACAGACCGAACGTGAGGAGAGGGGCTAGTGTAATTGGTTAATACAAACCATAAAAAAATGCGCGGAAGTATGTTTTTTAACACAAACCAACGTTTTTTAAAATAGAACCCCGTTAGTTTTGTTAGCACATCTGCACATATAAACAAATACGTAATCAGTGCCGTTTGTTGCATTGTAAAATGTTAATTACATCCGGAGATATTGTAACCTAAAGTTGACGCTTGAGTACCACTCCTCCGCTGTTCGATCGTGTGTATCGGAGAGCACCGAATTACGTAGGCATCCAAAGGGAACGGTGATGGACCTTACGTACAGAAGAGACTGGAACAGCACAATACGTCCACATGCTAACACCTTTTTATTGGTCTTTATCACTGACGCACATGTACATTACCTTGAGGGGCGAGGTACACGTACACACGTGGTTTCCGTTTTCAATTACGGAGTGGAATAGAGTGTGTCCCGACATGTCAGGCCAATAGATGTTCAATGTGGTGGCCATCTTTTGCTGCACACAACTGCAATCACTGGCGTAATGAATGTCGTACACGCCGCAGTACATCTGGTCTAATGTCGCCGCAGGCTGCCACAATACGTTGTTTCATATCCTCTGGGGTTGTAGGCACAGCACGGTACACATTCTCCTTTAACGTACCCCACAGAAAGAAGTCCAGAGTTGTAAGATCAGGAGAACGGGCTGGGCAATTTATATGCGTCCTCCACGTCCTATGAAACGTCCGTCGATCGTGTACCTCACCCCTCATGGTAATGTACATACGCGTCAGTGAAAAAGACCAATAAAAAGGTGTTAGCATGTGGACGTAATGTGCTGTTCCAGTCTCTTCTGTACGTAAGGTCCATCACCGTTCCCTTTGGATCCCTACGTAATTCGGTGCTCTCCGATACACACGATCGAACAGCGGAGGAGTGGTGTTCAAGCCTCAACTGTAGATTACAATATCTCCGGATGTAATTAACATTTTACAATGCAACAAACGGCACTGATTACGTATTTGTTTATATGTTCAGATGTGCTAACAAAACTAACGGGGTTCCATTTAAAAAAACGTTGGTTTGTGTTAAAAACATACTTCCGCGCATTTTTTTATGGTTTGTATTAACCAATTACACTAGCCCCTCTCCTCACGTTCGGTCTGTGGAATCGATTCGTCAGTATTTGATGTGGTTTACGAAATATATCCAGCGATAATGTTAGGTGACTCACCCTGTATACAACGCTTATATAGATGTTCAGATTCAGCTCAAGCGTCATTGATCTCTGGAGCCGCGACGCATGTTTACTTTGCTCGTTTTCGTCCCAGATACCGCTTAGTCTGATCGACTCGTAACTCCCATCGTTGCCACGATATGTCATTCAAAACACCATTTACGTATGGAGCAGATACCAATACATACATTACACGTTCATCATTTCTAGAATAATAAATTACGTACACAAACATTCCTCGTGGGTCAGTCTATCAGTGGAAACAGAATCAAAGTCCGTAGAGTACTTCCTTTTCACATAAAGAAAGAAAGAAAAAAATACACAGAAGGGGTATTTGAGTTTGTATTGCGTTCAGACTAGGCGTATCACGCTGTTAGCATATTTGTGAAATAATATTTGTATAGCTTCTCTACTTCTGTAGATGGTCTCAGAGCATGCTGTGGAATCTCCGACTGTAGTGGGCGGAGGGGTGGAAGTGTGAGCTGGAAACAGCGGCCTTGGCGGGATGCCAGCCTGCCCCCTCCCCTTACCCCTTATCACCCACGGCTGACTTCTCTCGGACAAAGGCTGCCGAACACCAGCCACCAGCAGCCGCGAGACAGCAGACACCGGACAGCTGCCAGATCTAATTTCTTTCGTTCTTCCCCAATCTACACACAATACCAGCACAACTGCATGACACTCTTCAGTTTTTCACTTTGTCTCTGGATGTCCTATATTCTACTGACTATTTATTTATCTGCTTTTTAGAGACACCTGACTGCACGAGGATAGATAGCGCAGTTAATATTGTTTACTGCAGTTTTTGATATCTAAAAACTTATAACTTATTTGAAATTAGTTACTAGTGATACACAAATCTGACTGAAGTGTAACATGCAGTTGCATACACAATCTTATCAGAAGTATCCGGGCACCGTTGTGTAGAGCAAGCTGACTACCAGATGTCACGACAGGCAGACTATCCAGAATAAATCAGTCTGAAATACTGTTTTGTCAGCAGAGCAGTAATAACGGCAGAGTGTGTAGCTCATCTTAAGATTGGAGCTGGATGTCAACTGAACAACAAATACATCATGTAAATTTGGACCCTTCTTAAAGCTGCCTAAATTGACTGTCGGCGATGGGATTGTCAAGTGTAACCAACAAGGAGCACCCAAAGCTAAACAAAGACCTAGCAGATATCATGTATTGACTGACACCCCAAGCCTCGAGCATTGCTTAGGGTGGTCGTAAAATGTGGCATGAAATCAACCGAAGGAATCAGTTGTGGGTTCTCCAAGGGCTACCAGCAATGCAACGACCACAATGGCTGTGCTCAGGAAGTAAAAAGAAGTGAGTATAATGGCCAAGCAGTTCCACATAAGCTACACTTTTCTGGAGTCAGTGACAACTATCGCTTGAAGTGATGTGTAAAGAGTGAGGCTACAGTACAATGGGTGACAGGGAACGATCGATTTCGGGCGATGAATCACGCTGTTCCCTGTGGCTAACCGATGGATGGATTCAGCTTTGCCGAATGCCTATAGAATTTTACCTGCCATCATGTGTAGTAACAACACTGAAGTATGGAAGACTTCGTGTTACGATATGCGCGATTTTTCCGATACTTTCACTCGTTTAATTATTGGTTCTTATATTCAAATATGATTCTAGACTGTACGTCTAGAGGGGTAAATTTTTACTAAAGCCTAAAAGATCATTCTTTTAATTATAACTTTGAAGTTATTAGTTTAATGGACTTAAGTCCATAGAACTGTGAAATTACGATTGAAAATGAAATTAATCTCATTGTTAAAATTATGCCGTTTATATGAAGAATGAATCTCGATCTGGGACTTAATATTTGTTTATCATGAGTTCGTTAAGCTATGATTCACCTATTACGAAGATTGTATTGTTGGTTTTCTGTTGTGGCTGGTAATTTGTTGATGGTTTGTTCTCTTTTAATTTTTTTGTTATTTGGTTGCTTAGTTCATTTATCATTTGGGACTTGTAACCATTCTCTCTGATGGTTTGTTCTCTTTTAATTTGTTTGTTAATTTGGTTGCTTAGTTCGTTTATCATTTGGGACTTGTAACCATTCTCTCTGGCTACTTTGTGTATTGTATTTAGTTCCTGTGTGTAGTTGTGTTTGTCCAGCGCAGTTCTGTTGAGCCTGTGAAGCATGTGTCTGAAACATGAGAGTTTGTGTGCTTGGGGGTGGTTGGAGTTGATGTGAATGGTTGTACTTGTGCCTGTTTGTTTCCTGAAAATTCCAAACTTACGTTTGTTGTTGATTCTGTGTATGGTAATGTCTAAGAAATGAACCTTCCTTCCCTCTTCTGTCTGAATGGTGAATTTTATTTTTGGGGTGAAATGTATTTATGTCACTGTGTAATTGTTTTATCAGGTATCTGTTTCATCAGTCAAGTAAATGATGTCATCTACATATCAGTACCAATACATAATTTTGTAATGTTTTGGATGTATGAATTCATTGAATAATTTTTTTCAGTGTGGTTTACAAATATGTTTCCAAGAAGAACATTGATTGGTGAGCCCAGAGGTAGGCCATCATTTTCCAGACATAACTCTTCCTTGAAAGTGAAGTATTCAGTTCTGTTACTATGTGTAGGGTGGCTTCTACTTCATCTGAGTACTTGTTATGTCCATACTGCAGCTGTTTTTTAACAATGGTAATTGTTTCTCATACTGGCACATTTGTGTACATGGATGCAATGTCAAAAGACTCCAGGATTGCTGTTTTGATGGTTGTTTATATCTTTTATCTTTCTTTCACTTCACTATCTTTTAGGTTTCTGGTGTTTGTGATAGTGTCTAATTTCTGTAATAATGTATGTAAGTGTCTATCTAGGTGGTAAGATGGTGCATTTATGAAATTGATTATGGGCCTGATTGAACAGTTATTTTTACGTATCTTAAGGTTTGAAGCTCCTCTTTTCGATCTTCCGTGTTTTCGATTTAAAAACTGGGTGCTTTGCGGTTCTTTTGTCATGAATTTGGCGCGAGTTTCCACAGAGTAACACAAGGTTTTTAAGAGTTTTTGAATGTTTCTTTGTTACCTCATGGTAGGATCATTGATTAATTTGATGTTGTTCCATTCTTGCTTGGCTTGGTTTTCAAATACTCATTTATTAAGGCTTGAAGCTCCTCTTTTCGTTCTTCCGTGTTCCCGATTTAAAAACTGGGTTGTTATGGAAATCCGCCTAATGCAAACACAATTACTCTATTCTTATATTTCCCCAGACATGTTTCGACACCAATGTGTCATCTTCTGTGGGTCAAATTTTTATTTATGTAAAGTGCAATATCACATTTGTAATAATTTAACTGCTGTAGGCGTAAGAAATACAATATTTGCTATTTTCTTCGTTTCGTTTAGACACTCTCCTTAAAATTACTTTGTTCACTGAATTGTATTATTACACATCACTGCTGAGAATTCATACTCAACTACCATTAGTGCTGGCTGTTCACCTCCAACTGCTATCACTGCTGACTATACACCTCTAATAGCGAGTCTGACCAGTCACAGAGTCTCTTACACAGTGCACATGGCACTGTCAGAATTATTAATGGGAAACGCTACATAGCGCTGCTAACGTGCAAACACATAAACAGCCTACTTACAAAACTTGTGAGACATTTCCACCGATGGCTGATTTTTGGTCAGTAATATTTAGTATCGCCAGCAACCCGTTTTGACGAGGTATTATACGTAGTGGTAGGGGATGTGTGACAGCTTTGCCTTAGACATCAGGCTTATAAAGTATGTGTTTGTATTCAGATATGTACAAAGGAAGGTATGAATTTGACGTGGAATACTGTGATAGTAGAGGGAACATTAAGTCAGGTCATAAGAATGGTATAGATATTTCTATTCCCAGAGCCACAGCCGTCAGCAGGGTGTATTTCCGATACTTCGCTCATTGCCGAATGTCGTTCAAATTAGACCTTTATCATAACATATATGTGAGCGGTTTTCTAGGATGATTCTGGCTATGGTGCTTGCTATGCTGTGCCGGTGACGGAATGATTCACGTTTCCCGTTAACGGTAGGAGCTGTCCGAATGGAAAGGGTTGTTGGAGTGTAGGAGTGTAGCTGACTTAACCGTGTAGTCCTCTAGACGCCTGAATTGCGAACTATTACTTAGTATGTGTTGGACAGCTTTAGTGATCGCTTGGAAATTTGAGAAGATTCAATATGGACGTGTGTTTGCACTGGGCCATTTTTCCTGCTCATGTAAATTGCTCAGTTGACTGCTTCTTCACATTTCGCGTCTTTATTTAGATGAGAGAAAATCGATTGTGGTGTGTGCATCTAGCAGGTAGAAGACACGTTTGCTGGTTCTCTAGACATGAGAAAGACGTTATTTGTCTTTATAAATTATAGGGACGATTTGGAATCTGTTACATCACCGACATCGTTATTAGTGAGTCAAAATATCAGTTTACTCTATTTTTCTTTTGTCGAGTTTTTTCACGTAAAGATCTTCACAGACAGGGTAAGTTTCTACTTACGCTGTGGTTTAAGGGACGCTCCACCTAGCTAAGGTTTGAGGTTTCTAGAGGAATAACTTCTAGTCTATATCTTGAAAATTATATCGGGCGAGCGGTACTGCTATGTAAGTGATATTGATATATGTTTGATATCGAGAAGTACCGCGAAAATGGTATGATATTCTAGCAAACCATGCGATATTGGATAAGTTATTGTAATCACAGAATTCGGAGATGTGTGTAGAAAAGCAAACAAGCAAGCAGGTTCGGACAAGAAACAGTAATGCATTTTTGCAGAGGGGGAAACGAGTAAGTCTTTGCACAACAGATCTGAGAGTGACTTTGATTCACTCAGGGCGCTCTCGTCATGCGTTGGGATTGGATGATTGCCAGACCTTGCGGAAAATATCTGGTGCCACGAGTATACCTACGGTACATCTGCTTATGTTGTATGTCTTTGCGATATATGTACGAATGATGTAAAAGGGGTGATTTTGTATGACGCACAATACGAATTGTATATTTACTACATCGAAATGATACACGGTGATATATTGCTGGCTTGGAGATCGGTTTCACGCTGTAATATTCAAGCTTTCGTACTCAGTCAGATCGCAGCGTAATTGAGTAAGAGTCTATCCGTACTTGAATATGTAGGTCACTTTACAATGTTTAATTGTGGGTGCATTATGGCTAACTGTATAAAATTGTTTTTGCAGCTGATTGTCTCGTCTGCAGATAAGAAAAAAAAGCAGACGGTGCTTCCACACCGTCGGTATCAGTAATTTGGCAGGTAAATTCATTGACAAGACATCCTTTGTGTTGGGATAAAGGAGTCTCTATACAGTGGGGAGAACGTTTGTATATGTTGAAAGCAGGACGGGTAAGACGTTATGAATGGAGTGCCACCTTAGGCCCATCAGGAGGAATGCATACGGCCTTATTCCGCGCTATTTCCGTAAACAGATTCTGTTAGGACAAGAATTTCCTTGAGGACAAGCCGAGACATCATACAAGCTCCTACAAAAGCGGCCCTTATCTATTTCTGGGACACTATACAATTTCTGAGAGGTCGACTTGGCTCTTATTTTACCTAGCCATGTGATGTCGGTGTAACACTAAAAACCTTTTAGATGGTCAGTCGCCACGTGGACATTTTGCAGCGATACTTCAGTCACGCTGTGGCAAGTGAGCACAGCTAACTGCAGCTCGTATGTGCCGTTAGCATCGCTAGGGAGAAAGCAGCCGGTGCTACTTTGGAACAGATTTCTGGACTGCGATCTGTGACGTCAGTATCCACGGGTATAGCGCCAGCAACAATAGCCACATGTGCTCCCCAGAGGCATTTCGCGTATGGAGTCGGTGTGAGCGCGCCTTGGATTTCTGCGGCGAAGTGGACAAGGGTGCGTGCTGTACCTCACGTGATCAGCGAGGACGTGACGGCAGAGGACGAGACGCTTCAAGGTCGGGCCGCTGCGAGCAGCCTGGTTGCTGCTGCCCTAACCCGCTAGCCTGAGGGAAGGTTGCCCATGGAGGCCAGAACGATGCTGTGGCGGTCGCGGACTGGGCAGGGTCAGGGCTGGGCGCAGCGGCGGCGGCGGCGGAGGCGTGGGCGGCGGCAGCGGCTCGGGAGTTGGGTGGAGGGATGTGTTTTTTACTAGCGGTCTATTGTTTATACTGTATTCCATCGATTTCACCGAACAATAGGATGCTGTGATTTAAAAGAACTACACCATACATGTGAAAAATATCGATTAAATTAATTTGCATAAATTTCTTATATCAACGTGGTGCTAGCTGTAAGGAGAGGGTGTGTGTGAGCATGGGGCGTGGAGCAGAACAGCAGATAAAATACAGAACAATAGGTTAAGTGGCATATTTTTAGTGCAAAAGGCAGTACAATAGTTTACGGGGGTGGGTGACAAAGGAGAATGCGCCAGAATTGGTGGTCAAAAGTGTGGTGTCACCGCCAGACACCACACTGCCACGGTCCGCGGTCCGTTAGTATACGTCGGACCCGCGTGTCGCCACTATCAGTGATTGCAGACCGTGCGCCACCACACGCAGGTATAGAGAGACTTCCTAGCACTCGTCCCAGTTGTACAACCGACTTTGCTAGCGATGGCTCACTGACAAAATACGCTCTCATTTGCCGAGACGATAGTTAGCATAGCCTTCAGCTACGTCATTTGCTACGACCTAGCAAGGCGCCATTACCAGTTACAATTGATACTGAATTATGTACAGTCAAGAGCGACGTTCATCATTAATGGATTAAAGTTACGTACTCCAACAGCTACGTCCGTTTTTCTAAAGTCTAATTTCCTTGTCCTGTTCCAGAACTCACGCCAGCCTGCGTGAGCCAAAACGCGTGCCTTTCGGCTTTCTCTAATAAACGGTGTTGGCTCTCCTGCCAACCCACAACAAAAAGCATATGAAATTCGAAAAGTGTACCAGAAAATGGTGGGACGACATAACTAATTACTTAATTTGGCATCAAAGCGGGTACAATAGTTTAAGGAAGTGTGAGTCACATGGAAAATCATTTAACAGAATAATAGGTTAAGTGCCGACATAGGGCGGTGCAATAGTTTAAGGAAATTTTTCACGAGGACAGTGTTCGTCTACACATGGAATCAGCGTAATGCTATGGTGCTCCAGAGGCCAAGTGGATTGCTAGATACGACTCCGATACAGCATACGCGGGAACAGCTCGAACATCTATTTGGTCTCACTGGCATCTCCCAGCACGTCAAGAACCCTTTACAATATTCGTGGGACAGCTTGCATCAGGAGACTCTACGACGAATTTATCGCAGCTTTCCAAACCAAATCAGCTCTTGCACCCAGGCCAGATGGGAGTGTAAAGTCCATTTGATAAATGGACCAGTATTTAGGAAGACGTTGTAAGTTTGTCTCAATTCTGCAAACACTGAATTAACATCACATCATTCTCAACCTTTGAATTTTCATTTCGGTCCCGCCTCTCCTTCTGGATGCTTTACTTCTTCTAAGGCGACGTATATTACGTAAGTGGTGATGTGCGGGACTTATGTGGAGTGGGGTTTGGGATGTGGCTGTGTAGAAGTTGGCTGAATCTGAATACCAACTTATTAAACGTGGAAGGTATCAATGTACAAAATATAAATTGCTCTAGCAAAACAATCAAGTACTTTTTCGCTCAAATAAACGTTAACATGGATCGAATGTAACATAAGATATCCCCTTAAGAATAGCAAATTCCACTAGACAAAATGTTTATAAGTGTCGACATTTCCATTGGTGACTGAGGACGGTAAGTGGAACAATATTACATAAGTATTTATGTAATTTGCAGACTAAAAATTACAGATATTACAAGTTGTACGTAATTAGGTTAGTTAGTATCTCCAGGTACGTATGGCAACTGCAAGCCAATCGTTTCCCTGCTATGGGCATGAGTGCTCCTCTTGTTCTGCCTTTTTCCGGGTGCTGTGAACGTGCATATGCGCGCCGCTTGGGTTCTGTAAAGTGCTATGAACATTTGCATGAGTCCTGGGCTGCAGACCTCTCACTGCTGAAGACGAGTTACTTCCGCATATCGGTGAGTAAGAAAGTTTCGAATGATTATCACACAATGTATGTGCCTCACTGCGCGTACTATCACTTGCAAAAAGCCTCGTTTTGATATCTCGAATAGTTTATATGACGATTGTAATGACCACATTGTTATGCTTCTGGCACCACTTGTTAGCAGCAGACACAGTGGCTGCGCCAAACACTGAGACGGCGTGGAGTTTTACAATTACTTATTGAACTTTATTTACAATTTCTCCCTCGTCGTCCCTGCCCAACCCTGCGGATCCCTCTGCCAGGCTGCTGCTGTGTAGATTCTCCGACAATGCGTGCAACGCGCGCCGCTGGTCGCACTCGGGAGCCTCAGGCCACCAGTGCTCCGCTGAAGCCAGGATGCCCTGTGGTTGAGATGAACTCGTCGCCGCTCGCTGTCCCAGTACGGGCACGCCGACGGAGTTGCGTCGCCGTGAGGTCAGATTCCGACGCCTGCTGCATTGGCAGCTGGGAAGCCGTCAGTCGCGATGTCCGCGTGGTCCCGTCGCAGACGGACTACGTGCCGGGTTTCCATGAAGTCCGGGCGTCATTCCCCGGCGGCGCCTGTGACCAAGACCGCGCTGCGACCGGTCCTGCAGGAAGTTCTCGCTGTAGTTATTCAGCCATAGTGCCGACCGAACTACGGCCGACCTCCAGAGCTGAAGCTGACATCTGGCGGCGAACGGATGACTCCTGCAAGCTGGAACAGACTTCCGGAACCGTCACCTACGAAGATTGAACATTCGGACACGGACCACATTCGTCCTCAGATCCAAACTGCTTCCAAATGGCTTCTGTCTGTCGCTGCCTGCACTCCAATATTTATATCCGGCACGAGGACGTTTTTTAACCTCAGTTGTAGCTTTTTGTTATTGGTCCCGCAGTATATTGCAGCGTAACTTAGCGTGCTGGCCTCAGTTCCCCTTACTCAGCACTCTCCAGGCTTCGCTCGGCGCACGGTCTGTGTGCGTCCTTGCGTCAGCCTGTCGGTAGACTGCTGCTGTCAGCAAGGCTATCTGTGCCTACCTACTTCGCAACGCCTCTGTTTTGCCACTCTCCACTGTGTGAAGCAACGCTTACTACATGTGGCCGCAACAACATGATTTGCGATGTGCAAGGACGTGAATGGGCGCGTCCCATGCAACCGTCCATTGTATAAAACGCAGTAACTCGAGAAAGAAGTGAGATATTGTCCTGCTCTCAGTTTTAGATAAAGTTTCGATATCTCAGCTACTTATCATTCACTGCAATGTGTGAGCTATAATCCACCATGCCCAAAGTTTATGCAAGGCGCTTATACCTCTGCACTATCCTCAAAATTTACGAGCAATGTTGTGCTTAATTTGATGCTGCGCAGTAACTACGTCCTATAACGGAAGGGAATCCAGTTCTTTTATTGAGCGTAGATGTCAGTCTGCAAATTGTGAAAAAAAATTAGTTTATTTCACCAAATTGGTTTCTTAAGATCAGATGCCCAGTACTTCATATCGGCCGGAACGTCCTCTATCCGCACAGGCACCAGCAGTATTGACCAGCAGTTCAGCCGTAACAAAAAGCAACACTCAGCACGGAATGCAGAGAGCACGTCTGTAGCAGCGAAAAGGTTAATGCTTATTTTCCCCTGGGCAGAAGTTCAGTTGTTGAAGTGCAGACGCATGGACGCGAGAAGTAAGTCTATACTGGCAGGGGTACTTTACATAGTACAGTACGACCGTACAGGAGACATCAGGTCGTAAAGCTTGGGACGTGTTGCGGAAAGACTGTACGATGCAGGAAAAGAGAAATCAACCAACACATTGATGTGTGTACGCATTAAGGTACCGCAAATAAAAATAGCTGCGCTTATACCAGTTACAACCAATCAGGCGCTAAATCAGGCGATGGGTATAACATAACAAATAACAGTATATCGTCCTCGGTCC
The DNA here is from genome assembly GCF_023864275.1 of Schistocerca cancellata. NCBI lineage: Eukaryota > Metazoa > Arthropoda > Insecta > Orthoptera > Acrididae > Schistocerca > Schistocerca cancellata. The sequence continues at coordinate 848,412,258 of NC_064628.1, forward strand.
TCAGCAGTCGTGACAGTAGGAAGTCCTTATACTAGGAAACACATATCTAGGAGAGGAATTAAATGATAGTCCACTAATTACTCCGTACTGTATTACTACTGATACGGGTTACACACAGTCAACAAGACGTCAACTAGTACCTCTTCCCCTCTTATGTACAAATGAACATTAATCTAGTTGCACATGAGATAAATGAGTCGAAAGTAAAATTCTATGTACCGACTTGACAGAAAATACTAGGAGGTTCTGGTCTTACGTTAAATCAGTAAATGGATCGAAACAGCATATCCAGACACTCTGGAATGATAACGGCATTGAAGCAGTGGATGACACGCGAAGACCGAACTGCAGTTCCTTCTCTAAATCCTTTCACGAATGAAAAAATGTCTGACATCAAAATAAGTGTCCAAGGAATAGAAAAGCAACTTAAATCACTGAACAGAGGAAAATCCACTGGACACGACGGGATACCAATTCGATTCTACACAGAGTACGCGAAAGAACTTGCCCCCTTCTAACAGCCATATACGGCAAGTCTCTAGAGGAACGGAAGGTTCAAAATGATTGCAAAAGAGCACAGGTAGTTCCAGTTTTCAAGAAGGGTCGTCGAGCAGATGCGCAAAACTATGGGCCTATATCTCTGACGCCAATCTGTTGTAGAATTTTAGAGGAATAAACATTGATTCCGGAAACAGCGATCGTGTGAGACCCAACTCGCTTTATTTGTTCATGAGACCCAGATAATATTAGATACAGACTCCCAGGTAGATGCCATTTTCCTTGACTTCCGGAAGGCGTTCGATACAGTTCCGCACTGTCGGCTGATAAACGAAGTAAGAGCCTACGGAATATCAGACCAGCTGTGTGGCTGGATTGAAGAGTTTTTAGCAAACAGAGCACAGCATGTTGTTCTCAATGGAGAGACATCTACAGACGTTAAAGCAACCTCTGGCATGCCACAGGGGAGTGTTATGGGACCAATACTTCTCACACTATATGTATAAATGACGTAGTAGATAATGTCGGAAGTTCCATGTGGCTTTTCGCGGATGATGCTGTAACATACAGAGAAGTTGCAGCATTAGAAAATTGCAGCAAAATACAGGAAGATCTGCAGCGGATAGGCACTTGGTGCAGGGAGTGGCAACTGACCCTTAACATAGACAAATGTAATGTATTGCGAACACATAGAAAGAAGAATCCTTTATTGTATGATTATTGATAGCGGAACAACCACTGGTAGCAGCTACTTCTGTAAAATATCTGGGAGTATGCGTACAGAACGATTTGAAGTGGAATGATCATATACAATTAATTGTTGGTAAGGCGGATGCCAGGTTGAGATTCATTGGGAGAGTCCTTAGAAAATGTAGTCCATCAACAAAGGAGGTGTCTTACAAAACACTCGTTCATCCTATACTTGAGTATTCAGTGTGGGATCTGTACCAGGTCAGGTTGACAGAGGAGATAGAGAAGATCCAAAGAAGAGCGGTGCTTTTCGTCACATGGTTATTTGGTAAACGTGATAGCGTTACGGAGATGTTTAGCAAACTCAAGTGACAGATTGTGGAAGAGAGGCGCTCTGCATCGCGGTGTAGCTTGCTGTCTAGGTTTCAAGAGCGTGCGTTTCTGGATGAGGTATCGAATGTATTGCTTCCCCATACTTATACCTCCCGAGGAGATCACAAATGTAAAATTACAGAGATTCGAGCGCGCACGGAGGCTTTCCGGCAGTCGTTCTTCCCGCGAACCATACACGACTGGAACAGGAAAGGGAGTTAATGACAGTGGCACGTAAAGTGCTCTCCGCCACACACCGTTGGGTCGCTTGCGGAGTATAAATGTAGATGTAGAGGTAGATAAGACAATATAACAACTTTCAGTACACTTAAGTGAACCTCTGACTTGCTCGATATCTACAAATTATCGATGGCTTCGGCACACTAGTAATAACCTCGTTTCGTCGTGCTAACGAAGCAGTTATCCCTTTGAGCGCTGCAGACGTGAAATACTCTACATCTTTCCGCAGGGGCTGCAGACGTTGTTAGCCGCTGCAGTGGTATTTCTCGTGGGCGCTGTGGAAGGCATACACCGTCGCAGCCCGGCTGGTACCTGAGCCCTAATTGACGGCGTTTACCGTCAGCCGGTTCCGTTACCTGTGGTCCTCCGGACTTCTATAGCCGCTCAATGGTGTTTCCATCGGATTTCACAGTTGCTGTTCGACATTCACGCTAGCTGGTTAGTGTGATCATCTTCATTCCGCTTCTGTGATGTCGTTTAGCTTTCTGACTGTTCATCAGGATTTTTAAAGTTCTATCACTTTTGAGTTCCACAAATAAATGGCACGTCGGCGTGCTTGCACTGACGAAGACGTACTGGAGATACTCACTAAGAATAACAGTGACAATGAGTGTGGCATCTTTAATGACTGTAGTGATGATGATGATAAATCTTCACATAGTAATGAAGCCGCAACATCTTGTCGACTAGAAAGCGAGTATGGGCGCAGTAGATGGCTCTGACAAGCTGTTAAGCTCAGTTGGATCTTTGCGTAAATCTGTTAAATGATTGTATGTATTGTATGTTAAGCGGGGACCTGGAAACGACGCAGAGGCTCCGACCCCGCCGCAGCCGCAGTGGTCCACAACTCTGCGACAACTACCGCAGTCCACTTCACCCCTCCGCCGCCCCACACCGAACCCAGGGTTATTGTGCGGTTCGGCCCCCGCTGGACCCCTCTTTGTTTGCGTGGTAGAGTAATGGTGGTGTACGCGTACGTGGAGAACTTGTTTGCGCAGCAAACATGGAATTGGTCCGCCTCTACCAATCCATCGGTCACCGAATCTGTTGTTGAGAAGCGTACGAACACTTCGAATGAAATGTGCAGGAGCTCCATCCTGCATGAACCACATGTTGTGTCGCACTTGTAAAGGCACATGTTCTAGCAGCACAGGTAGAGTATCCCGTATGAAATCATGATAACGTGCTCCATTGAGCGTAGGTGGAAGAACATGGGGCCCAATCAAGACATCACCAACAATGCCTGCCCAAACGTTCACAGAAAATCTGTGCTGATGACGTGATTGCACAATTGCGTGTGGATTCTCGTCAGCCCACACATGTTGAATGTGAAAATTTACAATTTGATCACGTTGGTATGAAGCCTCACCCGTAAAGAGAACATTTGCACTGAAATGAGGATTGACACATTGTTGGATGAACCGTTCGCAGAAGTGTACCCGTGGAGGCCAATCAGCTGCTGATAGTGCCTGCACACGCTGTACATGGTACGGAAACAACGGCTTCTCCCGTAGCACTCTCCATACAGTGACGAGGTCAACGTTACCTTGTACAGCAGCAACTTCTCTGACGCTGACATTAGGGTTATCGTCAACTGCACGAAGAATTGCCTCGTCCATTGCAGGTGTACTCGTCGTTCTAGATCTTCCCCAGTCGCGAGTCATAGGCTGGAATGTTCCGTGCTCCCAAAGACGCCGATCAATTACTTCGAACACTAACCTGTTGACGCTACGTACTGATGTGCTTGATGCTAGTACTGTAGAGCACTGAGTTGCATGTCAACACACTCACCGAAGTCCATATTACCCTTCCTTCAATTGGACCAACTGGCGGTGAATCGAGGAAGTACATTACATACTGACGAAACTAAAATGAGCTCTAACATGGAATTAAGTGTTTCCGGACACATGTCCACATAACATTTCTTTATTTGTGTGTGAGGAATGTTTCCTAAAAGGTTGGCCGTACCTTTTTGTAACACCCAGTATATCATTATGTGCTTTTCTCTGCGTATATATTTCCACGGCCGATTTTAGCTGTATGTTAAGGCACAAATTAAACATATTGTTGTGCACAGTTCCCGTACTGTACCGAAAGTCTACGATGAATTTCGGAACCTGATACGCCTTCCACAAGAAACGGATCACTGAACGTTGCTCTTCTTTGGTGTAAATAGATAGCGGAGCGCCCATGATTAACGGCACGGCAGCGATAACGAAACGAACCTAGCTACTGGAAAATTGCAAAGATATAACGGCAAATAAACAAAGCATGCGTGATCAACGTGAAACGACCGTAGTACCAAAATAAACAAAAATATAACTAAATTGGGGATAATAATTGACTTACCATCGTATACGATACTGTATGTAAGTTCTGTTGGAAGGTGATGTATCGAACAGTACATGAAATGCAGACTTGATAACTTCGTCGGGTGTAAGGCGCTGAAAAACCTTATTTGCTACTGAACTGAGAAATTGAGCAGCTATAAAGTACCGAAACTTCCGTCTCTTAACTGTGTTGCAGGAAAGAGTAATACAATCACGAAATACAAATTTCCGAAAGAATAGACATCACACATGCATCTAAATAGTTCACCTCGAGTGGCAGTGAATCCAGCGTCTTCAGTGTGGATATAGATTTGCATCTATGTCCAGCGGAGACCTAAAATTAGAGAGGATGTTGGACGCGAACAGGGACTGCGAGCAGTTGGCATTAGGTGGAAGTGTGAGTCGACCGCGAGGCGTGCCTGGATAGTCCACGCACTTCCCATAAACATTGTTTCCGGGCATCACAGTGGTTAACGCAGCTGCCCAGTACGCAGAAAGTTACAGGTCTGGGTGCCGGTACGGCACACATTTTCATTCGTCGCCGCTCATTCTTGAAGCAGCTGATATCATTAGTTCATTCTCTTTCCTTTATCTCCGCTCGCCCTTGAGTTTACATAAAATAATACGGCTCCATACGAGCTAAATCATATGTTAGATTATAAATTACGAGAAGGTTCTCGATACATTGTAATGTGATATGTTTCACCTCAGCCTTTCTCTTACTCGATGTAATCTAACTTACAACAGATACTAGCACATGAAATGTATTGGTAGTTGCGAATACGAGGAACCATCAGCTTTATAATGGAATGACGACAGTGCAAATTTGTATCGGAGTGGATTTACCGATTTACGTTTGGCGAATGCCCTGACTACTTCGGCTACCCATGCACGACTCACGGCGACACCCGAACTTCTAGAAGTCGTCGATCCTGCGTCAAAACCTATACTCGTACACAGATTATGTAATTCCTGTACAGGGGACGACATTTTAATTGAGTGTCGCTGTCTGGTGTGGGCATGCATGGATGGATGTGTGTATGTCCGAAGGAACATCGCAACTTTCTTCTTAACAACACAGACACTGCAATATCGTAAATACTAGCACGTTCCTGATAATCTTGCGCACAGATTTCCCACTTCTGTGAAATGGCTAATTTTACTAAAGTGCTCGTCATTTATGGCGGCGGCCGAGTTTAGGTTCGTTCTGCGCATCTGAAGTCACAAAACACAGTCAGCCAATGAACAGAGAACGACGTTGCCAGAGCTCGACTGCAGTGCAGAGCACGGACGACTGTCTTCAATTTTAGAAACGTTCAGTCATAAATAAAGTAATTGAACAAAAGCAATGTCTTTATAGCAGACTTTCTTGTATAGAAAGTTGGAAAGAGCATTCTCTATACCAATTGCTTCATATTCTACTAATTAATTAAACCAAACAAGCAATAAGCCTCCTAATTCAGGCGATAGCAAGGAAAGGTTTTTGTGTCATTCTCACTAACCGCATTTTCGCAATAAAGAACAGCGGTAATTGTTTATTTCCTATTGAACTTCGACGAAACGTGAGTAATTCATAATCATACCAACAGTGTTTGTCAGTATTTTGCGTGATATTTTAAAGTCCTCCTAGAGATATATTGAACGACGAGCTGCGTTAGCGTAATGGTTAAAGTGCATCGCTGCTAAGCGACAGGTTCTGAGATCAAGCCTTGATCAGTGTTTAACATTTTCTTTATTTTAAAAACAAATCGAAGTGTCTTACTTCATGAATTTTATTCGTTTGAATGTAATTTTTTGAAATTTCTAGCGGCAACTAAAATAGACCATAGGGAAATTATGCGCCATGGACTTTTACCTCTGCAAACTCTTCAAAATTTCAGCAATGGTTTACTACATCTTATGCTGCACAGTAACTGCGTTGAACATCGAAGCAAAATTAAGTCATTTATGGGGGGAAGGTATCAGTCAAGAAGATGTGCAAAAATCAAATTTTTGAGCCATGTAGTTTTTGTGAAATCGAATGCTAAAGTGTGTCAAAGCAGTCGGAACGCCATGTGTCTGCACAGGCGAGCAGTGCAGTGATAACAAAATCGCGCACAGCGTGGAATGCGGGGAGCCCGTCTCTGTAGCAGCGAAAGGGTTAATGCGGCCGTGGTGGCTTTCCTTCATAAACTGCGCGCTCCCCCTTAAATGTAAGTTTGCAAACTATACTATACTATGGCGCTGCTTTTCTTGGCGCGTACAACTGGCAACGCAGCAATCTCCCGCGTCTGGGCGGGCATGCGCGAACCGCCAAGATAAAAGAATTGAACTATAGTATGAGCGGTTAAGTCCATCTTTCTCGAAAGTGTAACGCGGTGTGAGTATTTAATATCGTGCTTAATTGCCAAGAAATCGTGTAGTAGCGAAAGCAGTACGCGCGTTAGCAATCTATACTGTTGCGACTGACATAATAGCTACTCTGACTCTCACGGAACGTAAAATTCGTTTGTGAAACTACAAACAAATGATACAATTCTCTGTTTGTGACATTTATTTTCAGCTCTACAAGTCGCTCCTCAACTCAAGATAAAGCTACATTTGGCGTAGACTTTTATTTACGTGAAATATATCGAGCAATAAAATAATTTTACCGTTAGTACTTAACTAGAGCGAACTCTAAGGAAATGGCTGTAGCCTTCTAAATACAAGAAACTTTTCATTTTCGGCTATTTTTACGTTTGTAATTACATATTTTTCTTTTCATCGCTACGAGGAATTAAACCACTCGGTTTAAACCTGCAGCTTGGTTTTATAGAGTTTTATTTTCAGTAAGTACCCAGTACTAGTTGTAAAATTACGTTAGCTCGTACCCCCAGAAATTATACTACGAAACCTAGGACTGTGTCCTAATTTACCAGCGTTGTTTTACGATTGCCGTCCGACACTTAGGACGTCTGGCACATCTTTTCCGCCAGAATACGAGCCATTCTGCCTAGTGCAATTAGGGAGTTACGTCTCTGGCAAACTCGACCTTATGGCGATCACTTTTTGTCACAAACGACCCACTGTGCCAGACCGTAAATCGCGTTCTGTTCCTTCAGCGTAAAGGCGACGGCCGATTTATTGCCCCGCCGCCTGCATTTCTCTGAGACGCTGCTAAAGAGACGTGGCCCTTCCGCTGAGGATAGTTATCCAGGTCTTTACGGCGGCATCAAACCGCCCGTATGCGGCGGATTTGTGGCGGCGGCGGCGGCGTAGGCGGCGGCGGTGGTGTCTGTCTGCCCCCAGGTGCATAGCTATGCCGCGCCCGTTTACGATGGCAGCGGTTACGGCATCATTAAAAGGCGCGGCCGTTGCTGCGGCCGTACAGAAAGAGTTCGGCGGCCGTAAATTCAGAATAGCGGGATTCAGAATAGCGGGAGCTCCCTGTTTCAGCAGTCCTGTTTCAATTCCTGGAAACGGCCAAAGACGGTCGTGCGTCTTCAGCAAAGAGACTGCAGACGGCAGGGTTGTACTACTACTGGTATTCCGACGGCAGAATGACAAGTAGTGCCTCGCCACTAACAGACAGCAGCACGGATCTTAGCACAGTCCTCGGAGTCGCTGCTGCCTACACATTTAAGCGGAACACGTTGATTAGATTATTTGCGTAGTCATCCACCACGTGATACAAATAGCACAAGACGAATATCGCTTTCTCGGAAACTTTTTCCGCTTCCGTGTTCGCCTGCCAGGTATAAATCGATTTTGCAAGTCCAGTCAACTACATACTCTACTGGCTTTTAAAATTGCTACACCACGAAAACGACATGCTACAGACGCGAAATTTAACCGACAGGAAGAAGATGCTGGGATATGCAGATGATTAGCTTTTCAGAGCATTCACACAAGGTTGGAGCCGGTGGCGACACCTACAACGTGCTGACATGAGGAAAGTTACCAACCGATTTCTCATACACAAACGGCAGTTGACCAGCGTTGCCTAGTGAAACGTTGTTGTGATGCCTCGTGTAAGGAGGAGATATGCGTACTATCACGTTTCCGACTTTGATAAAGGTCGGACTGTAGCCTATCGCTATTGCGGTTTATCGTATCACGACATTGCTGCTCGCGTTGGTCGACATCCAATTATTGTTGGAACAATATGGAATCGGTGGGTTCAGGAGGGTAATACGCAACGCCGTGCTGGATCCCAACGGCCTCGTATCACTAGCAGTCGAGATGACAGGCATCTTATCCGCATGGCTGTAACGGATCGTGAAGCCACGTCTCGATCCCTGAGTCAACAGACGGGGACGTTTGCAAGACAACAACCATCTGCCGAACAGTTCGACGACGTTTGCAGCAGCATGTACTATCAGCTCGGAGACCACTGCTGCGTTTACCCTTGACGCTGCATCACAGTCAGGAGCGCCTGCGATGGTGTACTGAACAACGAACCTGGGTGCACGAATGGCAAAACGTCATTTTCTCGGATGAATCCAGGTTCTGTTTACAGCATCACGATGGTCGCATTCATGTTTGACGACATCGCGGTGAACGCACATTGGAAGCGAGTATTTGTCATCGCTATACTGGCATATCACACGGCGTGATGGTATGGGGTGCCATTCGTTACACGTCTCGGTCACCTGTTGTTGGCAATGACGGCACTTTCAACAGTGGGCGTTACATTTCAGATATGCTACGACCCGTGGCTGTACCCTTCATTCGATCCCTGCGAAACCCTACATTTGAGCAGGATAATGCACGACCGTATGTTGCAGGTCCTGTAAGGGGCCTTTCTGGATACAGAAAATGTTCGACTGCTGCCCTGGCCAGCACATTCTCCAGATCTCTCACCAATGGAAAACGTCTGGTCAATGGTGGCCGAGCAACTTCTTGTCACAATACGCCAGTCACTACTCTTGATGAACTGTGGTATGGTGTTGAAGCTACATGGGCAGCTGTACCTGTACACGCCATCCAAGCTCTGTTTGTCTCAATACCCAGACGTATCAAGGCCGCTATTACGGCCAGAGGTGGTTGTTCTGGGTACTGATTTCTCAGGATCTATGCACCCAAATTGCGTGAACATGTAATCACATGTCAGTTATACTATAATATATTTGTCCAATGAATACCTGTTTATCATCTGTATTTCTTCTTGGTGTAGAAATTTTAATAGATAGTAGAGTAGATATCTCCGCGGACAGTGAGTTCTTCATCCTGCCGACCTCGCCCTGTGCTGAGTATTTCTGGAGCCAGGGCGGTCGCGACTGTCTGGCAGCCTGAGTGTTATCGCCGACGTTACAAATGAATATCTGGATACTTATCCCATAACTCTGAATCTGGAGATGGACTGCTCGACAGACATAATGAACATTGAAACTGCACATGGTCCTAACATGTAACTCCGCATCAAAGGCTTTCTTTCATTTGCAGTTTGTTCTTGCGAATCATCATAAAGCCTCTGTATGAATCTGAGTTTTACTTGACATACTGACACTTGATTATCCGGATTTTGTACGTTACTTAGAATGTAAAATCAGGGGAATCCATAGCGATCAAACGTTGACGTTCGTCTGTACTAGAACAATAAATCGTCCGCAAACCACTTCCGAGGGAAGCGTCTGTGTGCCGAGACACGCTTTCGAAGCTAATCACTATATTTTGAGCTCATTAACTCAATAAATTATCCTCAGGGAAACTCAAAAACCAAAAAGGCAACGTTTCTGAATTCTTTTTATACGGCACGGAATTGTTATTATACAGTAAAAATAAACGACGATGTGTAACTTTTGTTTAAGAATTCGATAAGGAATTACTACAGTTTCTACACTAACTAATCACACGTAACCCTTTATTTCCAATGACGTTTGTGCGTCAGAAACGGGCGAGTGTTTGCAACTGACCATCGTCTAATGAAATTAACATTCACTGTGTTTTTATATGAACTGCAGGTGTGGTAGTCCCACTAAAACCAAAAAATGGCTTAACCGAGTTGCATGATTTTTTTTTGTTGCGTTCATAATTGTTAAGGCAAGAACTTCATGAATCAAATGTTCAGAAAAGTCGCCTAGAAAATTGGAAAATTCTGAAAATACTGAAAGAGCTGTTTTATATGGGATTTTTCCGAGTTTTGTTATTCACGGTTGAAACGATCGATATGAATAATTATTTTTTTGTTTTGTTCATTATGGTGCTGGACTTGAAGCATATAACTTTTGTTTGTCAGCACAGTCTGACTGTAAAATTGTAGGGCAATCACATAATGTTACAAGTGTTTTGCCACAACGGAGTGTCTACGAATGGATTGAAAAATTCCGAAATGGTCACACGATGAAGGAGCCGGACAACCGTTTACCTCCACAAATGGAGAAACCATTGGGCGTTCACGTGAAATGAATCCCGTAGACAGACGATTAACTATTGACGAAGTGGCACATCGTCTGCAAATCAGTCACGGCTCTACCTACGAAATCATCCATAAAAGGCTTGGGTTTCATAAAGTTTGTGCAAGATAGCTCCCAAAACAACTCACACAGTTGCATAAATAAAGGCGATTGGACATCTGATAAAACCATTTGGATCGCTTTTGTAAAGAAGGGGACAACTTCTTAGACAGGATCATTACTGGTAACGAAACGTGGATCCATCATTACGAGCCGGACAATAAACGGCAGAGTACAAACAAACATCCAAATTCGCAGTGCAAGAAAAAGTTCAGGACCAAACCGTCCGCAGGAAAACTGATGGTTGTGGTTTTTCGGGACGCACAAGGTCCAGTACTGGAACAATATGGGGAAAGGGGCACAACAATAAACAGTGTACGTTACAATGAGATACTTACTGCCAGGCAAAAGCTTGCAATTCTAAGAAAATGCCGAGGATTTCTGTCAAAACGTGTTGTGTTGTTGCACTACAATGCCCGTGCACATACTGCTGCCCACACTGCTGAAACGCTCCAGAAACTCAAATCTGAAGTACTGGATCATCCTCCATATTGTCCCGCTCTTGCCCCTTCTGACTATCACTTGTTCGGTCCACTCAAACAGGAATTAAGGGGTCGTCGATTTGCCTCGGACGAAGCAGTGAAAGAAGCGGCGCATTCTTGGCTCGCTGCTCAACCGAAAACCTTCTTTTATGAGGGCATCAGAAAGCTTGTACAACGATGGACCAAGTGCTTTGAAACGCAAGGAGACTATGTCGAAATATGGTGTTCTCGTAATTTTCCATTTTGATTACAACAAAGTTTTATAACTATTTTGCGGACAATAATTGACTTACACTCGTATTTCGTAAAATATTCTTGCGTTAAGTATCTGACACCTTAGGACCTCAAAACACAGTCCTTTTTTCTTAATCTCGATGTTTCTGCCCGTAAATGTAGTTTACGAAATTACACTGTCATTATTCTGTCAGTATTTCCTGTAGATTATAGTGTTTAACCAGTCCCCGTATGAGAACGGATATTTTCTTTAATGCTGAATGTGAGATTAAAAGTACGAAACGATAACGTACGCTTTCACAATTCTTCTGCGTGTTCTAGACGCTGTAGAACGAGATGAAAGCATGGCTCATAGGGAAGAAAACCGAATGAAGATAACTATTAGGCTTGCAGTGGTCGCTGATGCCTCACACCACATGTGAAAAGAACGAAATAGTCAACTGGATTAGAATTAGAATGGTACTGTTGAATCGCCTCTTCTAATCAACTTCAAATTAGACACATGTTTCCAGAAACATAGCGGTATGGTACTTTTTCTCACTACTAGCACTTATGATTTTATGAAGTGAAAACGCAAATACTAATCATAAATCTTTCGTATCAGATACATAGCTAGGTAGCGAAATTCTGGAACCATCATAGCTCAATCAGTAGGTCACTTTGATATAAACAATCTATTACCAACAATATTTAATCAGGTGGAGAAATCTCTTACAAGGCATACAGGTATGTGTTTCAATTTACATTAATAAGCACAACATATTATTAGTAAATACGCATATCACTAACTAAATATGCCGATATCGGTGTTATTATAGCGAAGTTCACAAAAGGTTTCGATGGATCAAGTGGCACAAAACACGTTTAAGTGAATTCTGTTTCTGCTCTTAAGGTCCTTGGAGGTACCTTTCCATTCTTACAGAACACTCTATACAACCGTATATGTCCCTACGTCAATGATTGTACTGTGTACCTTGCTAGCATGTTGAAAATACGTACTGCTCCAATTTTTTTGTAGTCATCTTTTTGATGTAACGTTAGGCTTTTTTCTTTTTAATTGTAACATACACCTACATTTCCATTCATTACTCCTAAAGCCATCACACACTGTATGGTGGAAAATACCTTGCACCACAAGTAGTCATTTGTTCTCATTTTCCACTCGCAATTAGAGCGGGGCAAAAGCGTCTTACCATAAACTTTCATACCTACCCTAATCTCCCTTATCATGCCCTTGTGGTCCTTAGGTGAAATGGACATTGGGATCAGCAGAATCGTTCTGCAGTCAGTGGGAAATGTGAGTTCTCTAAATTGTCTCAACAGAGTTTCGCGAAATGACTGACGTCTTCCGTCTAGGGATTCTCTTTTTGATTCACAAACCATCCGTAATACCCGCATTCTTATCGAGCTGATCGCTAAGAGATACAGCAGCACGCAAATGAAAATGCTTCAATGTCTTACTTTAATCCGATCATGTGGCGGTCCGAAGTATTTGGATCGTGCTCAAGAATGGACCGCACGAGTGTTCTATACACGATCCGCACTACAGATGAGCTACACTTTCATAAAATTCTCCCAAGAAATTGAATGCAACACTTACTCTTTCCTACTACCTATCTATCATGCGTGTTCCATTTCCTATCGCTGTGAACCCGAACGCCTACATATTTCATCGAAGCGACTGTGTCAAATAGCATACAGCGAATACTTTACTTAAATATTACGGGAATGATTTCCCTACTCATCTGCTTCCACTTATATTTTTCCATATTTTCAGCCAGCTCTCATTCATTACACGAACTAGAAATTCTGTATGAGTCATCCTGTATCCTTCTACAGTTACTCAACGGCGGTACTTTTCTGTACACTACAGCGTCATCGACAAACAGTCACGGATTGCTGCTAATCCTATCTGTGGTATATGATGAGTTGAAAATAAGTGCCGTATGTCAAAAATTAACTCATTTCATGTAAAAGGTTCGTAATGTGCAACCAAACATTTGTTCTGAATTTCGAACTGTTAATAATTTTTATTTCGTTTATGTATTACCTCTTCTTTCCAAACGAGATTAGAAGGAAGTCAGATATTTACGTTTAGTAATCATCCCTTTACAATATACAATTATTTATAACGTCCCTCTTCATACTCTTTTGACAGAAGAACTGGAATGACATACCTTCGTAAACTAAATGCAAGCCTCCGGGAGCCCTATGACCCGTAGATGATGTTATCCTCATGATAATATTAAGGATCGTAAATAAAAGACTTGCCGAAGAAGAATCTGGGTTTAGAAGAAATGAAGTAACGAGGGTTGCAACAGGAATCTTACATTCTAAGAAAGTTCTACTGAAATAGGTTTCGCAGCTGTAAAGGCATATAATACGTTTTCATAGACTCCGAGCAAGCTTTTGACAATATGAACTGCAGAAAGCTTGCGAATAAATTGCTGAATGAGCATGGAAAGTAGACTGCTTGGAAATTCGTTGTATCTAAATCAGAACGTTACGGTAAGATTAAAAGGAGGCAATAACAAAGGAACAAAATTTGAGAAAGATGTGGCACAAGGTTATTGCCTATCTCTTACATCAAAGCACGTTCGGAAAATATGATTTGGTTACATGCACTATGGTCAAAGTCGATGGTCGAAAATCATGATATTTTAAATTCGCAGACGATATTGTTCTTTTATCGATGTGTGAGAAAGATCTCCAAGAAATCATAGAGGAGATGAAAACTACAATACGAAAATATTTTGGAACATAAAAAACGAAAATAAAATAAAAATAGTGACAATAATGAGAAGAGATAGAAGGATAAAGGGGCACCAACGTATCACTTTCTAAGGCATTCGTGGGCTGAAGACCAACTGACACCGTTGTTCCACAAATAGAGTGGACTCTGGGCACAATAAGAATGTGGTCTTAAGTCGGTACTAAGAAAATTGAAGTTACGCGCGTATTTCGCACAGGTAATTATAGATTTCATAACTTTTATAAACAGAAAAATGAACGACACAAACAGCAACAGTTTACAGTGAACGAACATCATGTAGCACGGAAGAACGAATACTTACAGCCATTTCTCGTCGATGTCGAGGTCAACAGAGACGGAGCATTAGGTCGGCAAAAACAGATGTGCCGAAAGGTGTCCATCGTAGTCTTGCTGAAGAATACCTTGCGATATTCTTTATTGGAAGACAGAAAAGCTAGAGGAAAATCTGAATCCTGATTTCTATAAAGGGATCTGAAAGCAAAGAAATGAAAAATGAGAGAATGTGATGAATTTCAGACCCAGCTCTCCCCTTACGACTAACACAGTAGAATTACAAATGACACAGGTGTCTAACAGCTAATTTGTTTCAGACGTTGTCCAGATTCAAGTTTCCATGTTGTCCAGACGTGCACATGCTCCATTATGTATTGCTCAGTTTCGTATCTGCTCGGTCCGTTAACACAGAGCGAGGTGGCGCAGTGGTTAGCACACTGGAACCGCATTCGGGGAGGACAACTGTTTTCCTAAATCGTACAGGCAAATGCCGGAATGATTTCTTTGGAAGGGCACGGTCGATTTTATTTCCCCTCCTTGACACAATCTGAGCTTGCGCTCCGCCTCTGATGACCTCGATGACGACGGGACGTTAAACCCAGTCTTCCTTCCTTTCTTCCTTCCGTACGCTACATATCTTTCTAGTAGATAAGTGCTTTTTCATCCGTTCAATTTTTTACCAATTCCAAATGATGAAAAAATGAGCGAAATGTGCCTTACAAAAGATTGTTACTGTACACACAAGGACAGTAAATCAGGTGGTTGAAGTAGCACCTATGGCGAAACACTTTAGCAGAAGATCGGAAAAGAAAAAGGGGGAGTAAAGGTATATGCGATACACACTTTGACGGTAACAGCAGCAAAAAGAGGAACCGTATACACTAAACGTAGCGAGCGTAATCATGAACCTTCGGTGTGAATAATACGCAGAGATTAAGAAGATATCAATTGAACAAACTGGAATAAGGATGATATCAGAAGAAACTTTGGCGAGTACAAAAGAATATGAATAATTAATTAAGATAGGAAAATTCATAACACAGTTTTCTATTTCAAGTTTCGAATATCTGAAGCCATCACTTGAGTAAACCAAGAACTGAAACTGCTGAGAAATTTTACTTTCTGCAGTGGAGGAACCCACATGTAGAGATAAAACGCTGTCATAAGCTAAACATATTTATGACAGAAAAAAGCGCTGTCTGATTAACTGTTAAATCGTTATTATGAATATCGATGTTCAGAACTGAGTACGCGTTACCTGCCCTTGTATTAATAGTTGAAACTTATAACCGCAAAATAAAACAAATTCTAGGGAATGAGAACCTGAAACATATGTGAGATACTTTCAGTGTCCACAGGAACGAAAATTTTGTCTCACCTCTACGCTTTTTCTTTCATAGGCTTGATTCCTTCTACATTCACTATGTTATGTGGGTCAATATTGACCCATCATTTTTCGAATCGTTGGACTGTAATAGTTGAAGATATCTGTAAATACCAGAGGTGCCAGCAAATTCAACTTCACTGCTGTATGTAAAATGGATGACAAATCAATGTCTTAGTTTCTATCTTAATTTAGTATAACAATCGAGATACCGAAAACGATAAATAAATAATTGTACATGAGTAATTAACTTAATCGGCAATAAAGTCATGCAGCGTAATTGTTTAAAAAAAGGCGTGGAATAATTTCAGGTAAGACGAGTTCTTGGTAGATGAAAGGCGAATAAAACGAGTAGGATAAAATTAATAACACTGATTCGTACATCCATGGTCAGGCCATTCTCGTGGATGTTGGACTTGCCGGAAAAATAAAATAGAGAATATGTGTTTCAGAGAAGAGTCGATACGATTAAATTTTAATTTCATTCTGTTGATGTTAGTGAAATGGACCTTTAGGACCTGGGAAAATGTAGAAATATCATTGAAACAAAATTCCATCCAGAAATGAAAGCAGTAATTTTTTCATGCAGATCCCGTTAACATACTAATACACTTAAACATTTGCTAGAGAATTGTAGCCAATCTTCCTCACATGTAAACATCTACAATAATAATACTGGTTATACTGTATAAATTAAACAATGAGCCTAATATGAGGTAGAATATTTTCCCATAGCAGTAAATTTTGGTGGGAAATTCGACGTTAAAGTATAATTTGGCCATTAATAAAACATTCACTCTCTTCATAAACTGTATTTAGTTGGTAACTAAGTCTTTTGTGGTAGCTGTGTAATTTTATGTTAGTGTTATCGTCGAATACGGGGTCCTATTCTTGTCTGTAGTAAATTTCTTGCAGACTTTATGTCGAAAAGTATTATTACTAGAAATGATTTTTGTCATCTGAGCTGGTAGATTGAAAAAGGCAGATGCTAGTGAAAGGAAAGTTTACTTAGGGGCCGTTTCCAGAACAAATTACTCGATAACATTCTTAGCAAAAGTAATCCATGTAAGCTGTCTTTCCGACTGATCAGACTTATCTTGAGAATGTGACAGTACAGAATACAATTTACCAAGTATGTTACCCTGAACGTTTTATCGTCGTGTATTTCTGAAGAAATTCACACTGTAAATAACGATTTTTCCAGGCGTTCCACTACCATTATGAAATAGGAGTCACAGATTAATTTATTATCATGTAACAATTACAAGCATTTAAAATCGCTGATCCCTTCTATTTCCACGTCATATTTTGTGGGTGTACTGAGAGGAAACCAACTAAAATTTATGTATTCCATGTAGTGAGAGATTTAGAAGTTTAACTATATTAAACTTTATTTATTTATTACTTATTAGGTTCCATGAGACTATGCCGGCCGGTGGTACATTCTCACAGAAAGAGTTAGTATGTAGACCACTGAACGGCTAATAGAAAATGTGTAACTACAAGGAACTACGGAATTACCAAAGCTTTGAAAAGGAAACTGTGACACATTAAAGATAAAAGTTCTCAACCACTCCCAGTAAATACGGCACGGAACAGGAATGTGACACAAGAAAACCTTTCTGTTTGGATTTCAGAACTTGGCGTTATCATGTTTGTAGGACTGGTGGAAGTCTGCTGACGACAAGTTTAAATCGTTGTTTCCGTCTCGTGTTCACCGAACGAATGTTACAGTTGTTCTCTCCAACAACAAAGCCAACGATAGACTACACATACAGGAAGGGCAGAATCAAATTTCTCAGAAATTTGAACAGCGGCCTATATGAAGTTTGTTAGTTGATATCAGAAACCTGCGTTACCGGCCTTTTCTGGACTGACAGTATTTTTGCTGTGAACCATAGGTTCATGTGGAGTGAATTCTGGGTTAAGTGAGTGCAGTGTGACATTTTCAAAGATTTGTTACTTAAATTCACACAGCATATTTAATAAAACAGAGAAAGTATAAATTAATAAGTTACATTAGAGAACCGTACATTTAAAGGAAATTTCTATCTTTTGGTTAACAGAGGTTCTGTTGAAAACTCGTCACAAACAATTTGCACAAGACCGCTTAATACACGTATGATCCATGATTTGGAGCGAAGCCGTTGTGACACAACCATACCAGTTTTGTTTGAGATCGGCAACAAAATACAAGTAATATGCCAACAGATTCTGAAAAGAGGACAATGCTAGTATTTACAGATACAACAAATTACACAGCCTCACACCAATTCGCTCAAACAAGCTTCACTTCCTTATTCTATGGTCACCCAATGCATGACTGAAAGCAAATTCCCCATTAACGTTAAATATATGACACTCTCATTACACCGTGGCGTCCAAGCCTTACAACAAAATGAAATTAAAATCCTTTACAAAAACATGTACAATGCTTACCTGAATTAATAACTCTAAAATCTGTTCACATGAGGTACCTCAGATACACACAAGACAATCACCTAACACAACAGATATAATAAGGACCAAGAAACTTACAGAATTAGGACTAAATTACAATGTGTGGCATAATGGCAACACAGTACCGCTTACAGTACTGTCCCCCACCACAAGTAAAGCAATGGGCAATAAAATTATTAATGTAACAGTGACACGTATACACCCACAGAAGGAACCATATTACCAAATACAGTCGTGATGGTACTCGCTTGCTTCAGAACCAACTGAGTTTCTCATTGGTAGACTTCGTACTAGAACCATTAATTGAAGTTAGTATGCAGGAGCTGAAAAATATTATTCTAGTTAACCGAATCACACCAGTTCAGACATAACAAGAGTTAACACGTAACTTCAGTCTTATAAAGTGCTAGATTCCATATCCAGCCTAGTTTCATCCATATCACTTTAGTTAAGAGAAAAGAAATATCGTTCAGTTTCACCCGGCAATTTCCAGGTCTATAATTCTGACACCAGTGGCGTGTGAGGTGTAGTACACCCCACGTAGGTTTTGATATAGTTCGAATATGTTAACATTGAAGTTAGTCATTTAATCAGCTGTAAGTTATTATGCATTAATGTTATTGTATATTATTAATGTACAGTAACAAATACAAAACAGAAAAATATTTTCTCAACAGCGATTGTTCTTACAGTGAAGACAAAATCTTGAACGTTATACACGTACTTTCAAAGAATTCCCGTACCCTCAGTCCCAAGAATTGAAATGATCCACTTCACTGATTGTTTGACCATAGTCAGAGAGCAATTTTGTTTTTACCAGAGTTAGGTCTCAGAAACAGTATGATGTGTGTTTTGCTGCAGTTAAGCGTTGTCCAGTTGTCTGAAAGCATAGTGCTGAAATTACCGACTAACCTGTTATTTATCATAACATTTGTATCATCTACTAACAGAAAATGTTTTGAATCATCTGTCATGTTTAGTGTCAGCTAAAGCGTATTGATGTTCATGTAAATTTCTTACCAATCAGACCTAAAACTAGGTTCTTCACAATTTGTTAAATATGTGTATCAAAAATGAATCTGGCTGAGCGTTCAGACATTCATCTGATGAAACGAAATCAAACTGCACAACAATTGGAAAAAACTGAGAGGAGGAATAAGTCTGAGTGATGCTACAAGTACTGTGAAGGCTTCCCATTTGCATGAAAATATTTAATTTTGAGTTGATAGCTGACTCAGTGTCAGAGATAATATTACAACAGGTATCTACATTTTACTAATTCTAAACTGATAGATAAGACTGAAACACTGTGCACTCAGGAGCTGATGTTGTACGGCGATAGAATCCGGCAGCAAACTTCTAGACCTTCGCTGCCATCTTGCGGTGGCTGATGGAAACACTTGCGGGCGGTAGCTAGTGGCTGTACTGTCGCGCCCTCAGCAGGGGATCTCGTAAGTTATTCAGAGCTTTTTATGTGACGCGCGCAAAATGCACCTCTCCCTTGCGATATTTATTCGCTGTTAGCAATCTAAAAGACGCCATGGAGCGAATACAAAGAGAGGTGCCTCAATAAAACAGGCCACGTCATACCCACATCTGCTGTTCTGCGTTGAATTGTGCATAGGATGAACTGTTACTGACATAGCAGTCACTTCAGTTTTAATTTTTTTAGTCTTACGGGGAAAACAAAAGAGACTAGGATGGAATCAGCAGTACTAAATGAAAACATCAAAGATTGATCAAGCACGGAGTCTGGCTTTATCAGAAGATTCTGAGTTTCTTAAATGTGAAACGAACCTGTAATGAAAGAATTCAACATAGTAACAAGAGGCGTACAGACACTCCACATCAAGCAACTTGGATTCATTGTATAGTTATAATGTTGTATAGGATTGACGATCCATACACAAATATCTCATGAAGATTGAACTTCTGTCAGAAAATAAAGCTAAAGCGACATTCATTTGCCAGTATTAAGTGACTTTTTATAATGTTTGAAGTGTTTCTGTGACAGCATACAAGCAGTGCTTGATTTGCAGAAAGAGAGAGGTTCCGGTATTGTGACATTCCAAGGGGTATTTATGAAATTTAGATTTCTTAAAACTCCATTTTAACACTTTTCTGAGAGTTTTAGAACTGTACATACAGCATTTGCTTTACTTCATTTCAACTGCAGAAAAAGTTACATCGTATCGCATCTCAAAATCTGCGGTTCTGATACTTTTTCGCCAGAGGTACCGTTAGGGCAAACTGTTGAGTATCGTCACAAACCAAGCACTGCATACAAGCACCTTTTTTTATCCTTCGTTTGTCCCCTTTACTGCTGCGTTGTAGTAAAGACATCAGAAGAGAGAACAGCAGATACAGTTGAAAGAGGAAGCTAGAAGTGGCGACGTGTTTGGGAAAATACTTTACGCATTCTCTTGAAATGATCCCCGAGAACGGATTTTAACAAAAATTACGATTATCCAGCAGTGGACGGAAGTCACATTTTCCGGACAGAAAGTCAAGGAATGAACTCTTGTGTTACACACCTCCATATGTAAATAAAAATACATCATCGTTACAGAACATCAGTACAAACTGCAGTTTGAAGTCACGTTTTCTGGACAGGAAACAAATGAATAAACTCTGTGTTACACCTCTCCATACGTAAATCATCGTTTGCAGAACATCAGCACAATAGCGCCGTCAATAAGTCATAAAATTTGTTCTTCCATTTTCTTTCTGTCGCTACAACAATGCTGTCTGTCTTTAAAAAGACAGCTCCTTGCTTTCCAAACAGGGGGTGACTTTTCCACGCACACAAAGCATTAACACAAAGTAAACAGTCGTTCATTGACCAAGTAAATATTGGAAACCGGATTCTATGTAAAATACCTAATGAAATTACATGAAAAAGAAACGAGTTTTTTCTTTCCTTCACCCTTTTCCACTTTTCCACCCAATTCTCCCCAACCCCCATCGCAATTTCATTTCACTTCTTGCTCCTCATCTTCTTCTCCAACTCAACTCCATCACATTACTATACATTTACAGTATGTCCATTCACCATGGCTTCTCCCTCCCCAACCCAAAAAAAAAGGACTCCCTCATTATTCCTTCACTACTCTCAAGCAGAATATAAATAGTAACATAATTAAACAGAATTACACACACACAACAAACTAGAGAAAATGGTGTGGATCAAAGACAAACTAGTGGCAAGTTTATGTTGGCAACACTACAAAAGACAAACCACAATACATGCTTAGAAGTATAAAAATAAACCGAAAACAGTGACCGAGCGAGGTGGCGCAGTGGTTAGACACTGGACTCGCATTCGGAAGGACGACGGTTCAATCCCGCGTCCGGCCATCCTGATTTAGGTTTTCCGTGATTTCCCTAAATCACTCCAGGCAAATGCCGGGATGGTTCCTCTGAAAGGGCACGGCCGACTTCCTTCCCCATCCTTCCCTAATCCGATGAGACCGATGACCACGCTGTCTGGTCTCCTTCCCCAAACCAACCAACCAACCGAAAACAGTGGTGTGAGGAAAAGGGTGCTGTGTAAAATATTAAAAAAATACATAGTTCTGCAGAACAACTAACAGTTAGCCAACAAGTATCATTGTCTTCAGTGGGGTGATCTTCATACTTTTCGTCACAAATTAGGCAGTAATACTCATTTTCCATCGCAGCTCCTTCACTGCCCTTTTTCCTCTTGCGAGGTATGTCGTTTCCTTGAACCTTCATATTAATGTTATCATCTGCAAATGCTCGAAGTTTCTTCAGATCTTTCTTACCTTTAGTGAAACGTACAGTTTTTTCACTGTTTTCATCTACTCCTTATTGTTTTTTCTTTCTCCTATTTATCCTATAACACCTTTCATAGGATCACTGGCTATTGTAGCTGAATGTCACTTTCTGACATTTGCTATACTTTTCGGATGCGGTAATTTGGAAACATCAGGCCTAACGATATCTCAATGTCGAACTGAATTGTGCAAAACTGCTACAGTGGTTACTGACCTCTGCTGCACATTTAATGTCGACGCTAGTCCAATCTGCGTATCAAATGTCACTGCTCTTTGCGTATTTGATGTCACTTCTACCCATGAATCAGGTTCAAATGGTTCAAATGGATCTGGGCACTATGGGACTTACCATCTGAGGCCTTCAGTCCCCTAGAACTTAGAACTACTTAAAACTAAGGACATCACACACATCCATGCCCGAGGCAGGATTCGAACCTGCGACCGTAGCGGTCGCGCGGTTCCCGACTGTAGCGCCCAGAACCGCACGGCCACACCGGCCGGTCATGAATCAGGTGTCACTGATGTCACACCTACGAAATTTTCATGAAATTTAGTTGTATCTATTGGCCAAATACACCTGCCCAGAAACCGTTTGATGCTTTCTCTATATTGCATACGCGACTGAAGCCCTTCGTGACAAGTTTGACAAATTCGTAGTGTGCAATTCGTCGGCTACATTTGAAGTCATCTGCAAGTCGCATTCTCTGTTGTATGAAACCATGAGAGATCCAAAATATGTCCTGCCCACTGGTTGCGAAGTTGTGATGTGTACGATGAAAGGGGCAACTATATTATTCCATTCTGGTGACAAAGCAGATACCAGGCAAGACTAACGTGACAGTTGTGATTGTATAATATAAGCACATATGATTTTGGAACAGTTGGCTTAGCATAGGAGATGTAGTGGTGGAGCCAATCTACGAATAAATTCTCGTTAATCCAATCCGAATCGATAATTGCAGCTAGCCTCTCAGTATTACCTCCACGCAATAACCGAGCACTCATTCGCTTCCTTTTAAAAATTAGAAATGGAGGAACACACTTTCTCTAGATGCGCAGAAATCTGTTGTTGTGGTGCTTCTTTTAGCACTTGTTGCAGTGCCTGAAGTGACCTCAGAAAGAAACTTATTTTACTACTTATGATTTATTAATAAACAAGGACATGATAACAAAGTATTAATTATACGTAATTTGAATTAATGAAGATTAGGCCGCAGCTGCTGACGCATTTGTTTTATAATTGTCGTTGGAGGAAACCAGTTTAAAAATTCGGGCCTAGTTTTCATGTAAGAATGGACCTTATCACATGATTTGTTGATGTTAAACTTGATAATCAAAATGGCTTTCAAAAGTGAGATATTTAACTGTGTTTTGTCCCTTGCCCATATCTCATTCTTTTGAGAAAAAACTCTTTCGACAGGTGCGTTTCTTCCTCAAACATATAGCCGCGCGAGATTAGCCAAGCGGTCTTGGGCGCTGAAGTCATGGACTGTGCGGCTAGTCCCGCCGGAGCTTCGAGTCCTCCCTCGGGCATGGGTGTGTGTGTCTTTGTCCTTAGGATAATTTAGGTTAAGTAGTGTGTAATCTTAGGGACTGATGACCGTAGCAGTTAAGTCCCATAATCTTTCACACACATTTGAACATTCCTCATAAACATAAAACGTATTCAATCATTATACGAAATTTAGTACAGTTCAGATTGTTGTCACGGAATTGTGTGAACAACTCCACCAAACGCTCTTCAGTGGCAACATTTTTAGCGTTCCAGCTTGTTATATTTTCATCTGTGACGTAGTTGTAAATAAGCGAAAACTTAGTTGCTGCTAACGAATCTTTGTGAAATCAGCAAATTCGTCACATTCTGTATTTCTTCCCGCGTGGGTACTTTCGTCAGAGTAGCTCATTCAAACACTTCTAAGTCTGCATTGGACTGACACCAAGTATGCTTTGCTAATCTTATAAAATTCAGCCGCCGCAGTTTCTACATCCTGAACAACAGCGTAAGTTTTTTGTAATGTTGTTATTAGATTACGTACGATGTGGAGAAGAAAAAGAAACTTACTTTACGTGGCAAGTTATCTCGGAGACGCTTCGTTTCCTTTGTAGACACGCATTGTGCTTCAAGTTTTAACACTGTTTGCCACGCGGAATTAGCCGAGCGGTCTGAGGCGCTGCAGTCATGTACTGTGCGGCTGATCCCGGCGGAGGTTCGAATCCTCCCTCGGGCATGGGTGTGTGTGTTTGTTCTTAAGATAATTTGGTTAAGTAATGTGTAAGCCTAGGGACTGATGACCTTAGCAGTTAAGTCCCATAAGATTTCACACACATTTGTACATTTAAAGTTACGTTGTGCAAGACGCGACAGTTGGCTGCGACTGCGACGCTGCCCCCTCCTCTTTTCCCACCCTGGCAGACGGCGACACGGCCGCAACACGACTGGAGTCGTCGCCGTTTCCCAAGCTCCGGTCGGCGGCGGCGGATTCAAATACATTAGAAAAATAAGAATTCCGATTTTCTTGCTGTAAAAAATACTGTATGTTAATGCAACAAAGTTACATCGGCTCCCAGAGTTAGTTTTTCGATACAGATTCTCCTTTTACTTTAAAAAATTGAAAAGTATCTCTTCCAGTTTTGCGTGTTTTTTTTCGCTGTATATTACTTCTCTATCAATTGTGAGGAAAGTAAAAGGCACAAAAAATTGATGTTTGCGTATCTTACAGTTTCACATCACAGCTTGATAATGAGGTGTCTATTTTTCCGATATTCGTCACAGTTATTCCGATACTTAATTTACAAGTAACCTACTGCATAAAATTTGAATTCTGTACAGTGAAAAATGTGGTCGCTGGCTACCTTACGTATGGTTCACGTTAGGTCATACATCGTTGCCGATGAAAAGAAGCTAACATATCGAAATTATTTTTAAAGTTGAGATCAGAATGATATCGATCTCCGTTTCCGAGATTTGGGCTCATATATCTCGGGGAGCGTCGCGACTAGCCGCCAGGTCTGTTGACGCGCAACGAGAATCGTGTGGTCATCACGCCATAGAGAATGCATTTGTTTTGTTTCGCTGACACATTTGGACCTAATGAAACCATTTTATGTCATATGTTTCTCCGGTATGAGTTACTAATATTTCTGCATATGCTCTTGACAATTTCATTTAAAATGCCACGAAATGTAGGTTTCTTAAAGCCAAGTGATCAAGCAGAACCCATTTTCTTGGTTTTGCTGAGGCATCTGAACCTATTCCAAGCTTTCTTTCTCGTTTATTTCTCTGATACGAGTCCCGAATATTCCTCCATCTGTTTTTGCACATTTCACCTAAAATTCCAATGAAAGATAAGTTTATTAACAATAAGCGCACGCTAGCGTCATTGCATTGTTTCAAGTTCTTGACAACAAGATAGGGTTACACCTTAAACATCTCTAGAATTTTCGTTCTGAACGTCTACAGTATACACTGGCAGAAATGTGGAAGAAATATTGTCCGTGCTTGTTCACAAAATTTCTCCAAATTATACTTGTCAGTTTCTCCCATGCATAGCCGACTGACTCTTTATTCCCATCCAAACGAACTTCCATATTCTTATATTCTGACAGCACACATCGTTATGGATGACATGAACATTTAATCTTGCCAAGCTGCACTCAAAAGATGACTCCAGGATTTACAAAAGACGAATTTCAATTGTGAACTATGCCAGACCAGAAGGGCCTTGTAAAATAGTAGTGCACTTTTGGCACAAGTTTTTTGAGCACCATCTTCTACCAATGAATTGAAGTGAAAGTGACAAATTACTTATTGCAGCATACTGTTTGTGCAATCTGTTGAGAAATGCCTTCCTCAAAAACGAACATCTATTGATTACAGAAAGCTGTACAACAATCTGGTGGTGGTTTTTATTAACTAGAAGGTATCATCAAGACACCAATCTACCATTTACTTTCAAAGTGAAGGTATTGTAAAATGTAACTTTCTCGTTGTACTTCAGATTGTTCATTTTATAATGTACTTGCCGTTTTCAATTTTTATCGTCACAAAAAAGAGTAATGCGAAAATTGGCCTTCAAGTTCAGTTTCATCATTCTAATTCTACATCTGCATGGATTATACTGATTTTCATATCAGGCCTGAAAAATTTGGATTAATGGGAAAATATTATATATTTCACTCACCTGCCAGTTTCAACTGTGCACCAATTTCTTTCCAAATTCTGTCTCTGAACATAGTGTCTCTATATTTAGGATTCTTCAAATCGTAAAGGCAAGGAAGTTGCGAGACCAGCTTACAGACCATCACATCCTGTGAGTGGCTCATTTCAGTTTTCCTTGACTGGCTCGACATCTTTCTGGCAGCCGCGCGTCTTTGTGTCGTCCGACTACCGTCGCAGCACTGCTCACTGGTGCAGTGCTGCGGCAGCTGCCGCAACAGTCGCGCGTCGCATCCCAAACTCGAACTGCGCATGCGCCAGCAGGCAACTTCTGACGTCACGTAGCGACCCGTCGCAGTCGCTAGTGTGCATCGCGTCTTGGACAACGTACCTTAACACCGTTTGATGGAAAGTCGCTGCGTGTGCATGCAGAAAGTATTACCATAATTCAGAGGTGGGTTTTTCGGAAAATGTTTTTAAAATAGTTGAGCATTTGTCGATGCTCAGAAAATAACTTTTTAGGGGCTGAAATATTTTTAAAATTCTTTCAAGCGCCGGTATTAACGTGGACCACCTGGTTTTGGTGAAGCCCAGCAGTTTCTGAAACCTGTGTCATTTGGATCATACATCTACATCTACATCTACATGATTACTCTACAATTCACATTTAAGCGCTTGGCAGAGGGTTCATCGAACCATAATCATACTATCTCTCTACCATTCCACTCCCGAACAGCGCGCTGGAAAAACGAACACCTAAACCTTTCTGTTCGACCTCTGATTTCTCTTATTTTATTTTGATGATCATTCCTACCTATGTAGGTGGGGCTCAACAAAATATTTTCGCATTCGGAAGAGAAAGTTGGTGACTGAAATTTCGTAAATACAGTAGATCTCGCTGCGACGAAAAACATCTTTGCTTTAATGACTTCCATCCCAACTCGCGTATCATATCTGCCACACTCTCTCCCCTATTACGTGATAATACAAACCGAGCTGCCCTTTTTGCACCCTTTCGATGTCCTCAGTCAATCCCACCTGGTAAGTATCCCACACCGCGCAGCAATATTCTAACAGAGGACGAACGAGTGTAGTGTAAGCTTGTCACTTTAGTGGACTTGTTGCATCTTCTAAGTGTCCTGTCAATGAAACGAAACCTTTGGCTCGCCTTCCCCACAGTATTTTCTATGTGGTCTTTCCAACTGAAGTTGTTCGTAGTTTTAACACCCAGATACTTAGTTGAATTGACAGCCTTGAGAGTTGTACTATTTATCGAGTAATCGAATTCCAACGGATTTCTTTTGGAACTCATGTGGATCACCTCACGCTTTTCGTTATTTAGCGTCAACTGCCACCTGCCACACCATACAGAAATCTTTTGTAAATCGCTTTGCAACTGATACTTGTCTTCGGATGACCTTACTAGACGGTAAATTACAGCATCATCTGCGAACAACCTAAGAGAGATGCTGAGATTGTTACCCAGGTCATTTATATAGATCAGGAACAGTAGAGGTCCCAGGACGCTTCCCTGGGGAACACCTGATATCACTTCAGTTTTACTCGTTGATTTGCCGTCTTCTACTCAAACTCTGTAGACCCAAAAAAGGAGTAAATTTTCACAACGATACATTCGATGAACACAGGCAGACAATCTGTAGGTATTCTGATAGCGATGCGAACTATGCGGGCTCCACATCCAACCCCAATGAGCTGCCTTCCGAGTATTTGATTCAACTTTGCGAAAACATTATTATTTTTTTCTTTCCTCCAAAATTGCAGTTAATATTATCTCCACAAGATGCCACAATTTCCTTATTTAAATCATTGCACGACAATACCTCCTTCAAATGATCGACAACAACATCCTATGTTTCATAAGGCTGCTCTCGAAACTTGAAACACTTGACTTTCACACGTTCACAAGGTTACAAATATCGAATCAAAACAGGGAATAATTTTACTGAACCGTTATTTGACTCCTCCGTTTGTGGAGATATGCGATGGGCTTCACAAAGATGCTCTTGCAATTCATCCACCGCTATAGGTGCCAGAAAATTTATTTATTTATTTATTTATTTATGCATTTATTTTACCTGGCAAGATTAGGGCCTTCAGGCCCTCTCTTACACCTAACCAGGCATACTCAGATTCAACAAATTTCAGTTTCTACAGAACATTAAGGACATATAACATGTTATACAGTATTAATGTTACAGAAAAAATTAGAGATTATAAAAGTACTACAATGATAATTATAACAATCAAAAAGTAATTATAATAATCAAGAATAATAATAATAGTAATGACTATGTATAGGAAAGTGAACATATTTTTTCTTTTATGAATGTCAGTCCTATTGCTAGTTGGGAATTTTCTCGTTATATTCTTGCAGCTTGTGAGTTATTCTCATCAACCAGAGACATAAGACGATAGAATGGGGTGAAAGAGATATAGAAAAGGTAGATAAGTTAGAGGAGGAGAAATAGGATGGTAAAATTCGAAGCTATGATGGAGAGGAGAAAGAAAAAGATGAGAGGGGCACGACAATGGTGGCTATACCGTCCCTAATATGTAAGTCTTGAGTTCCCTCTTGAATGTTAAGTGGTTCTGGATAAGACGCAGATCACAGGGGAGCGCGTTCCATAGTCGTATGGCTGAGATGGAGAATGACAACAATAGCCTAGGATTTTGTGCGAACACATGTACTGCTTTGTCTCAAAACATGTCTGAATTCAAGTAGAAGCACAGTCACTTATCTTGAACTAGGCGATGCGTTCTTGCACCTTCCGCTGCAGCTACATCCAAATCCTACAAAGTCGGCGAGTCGGTTCTTTTGAATGAAACAAGCATTAACGAGATGGAAGCAGCAGCTTGATCGGAATGCCTGTGTTTTTCCAATTTTAAATGTTTCTCAGCACCGCTGGCACTGCCATGACGAATACTAAAATCAGTGGGACACTTTTTACACGTAACATCTGCTGCAGCACTTCTTTGTTTTGTAAATGGATACTTATTCTGGAAAGTAATATTAAAGGTGCAGTTGCGTTTAGGCCTTTTTCTAATGTTACAGACACACAAACACGAGCCGGCCGGAGTGGCCGAGCGGTTAAAGGCGCTACAATCTGGAACCGCACGACCGCTACGGTCGCAGGTTCGAATCCTGCCTCGGGCATGGCTGTGTGTGATGTCCTTAGGTTAGTTAGGTTTAAGTAGCTCTAAGTTCTAGGGGACTTATGACCACAGCAGTTGAGTCCCATAGTGCTCAGAGCAATTTGAACCATTTGAACACAAACACGAAAATATTGAATGCGTTGTTTGATTGTATACGTGCGCCCGAACATTGCAGTACAAACTAAAACTAAACAATGCTGCCGCGCGTCAAGTTCGCAATAGCGCGATGTGACTGTTGGCTGAACTGAGCGGCAACATCTGTCTCGCCCTCGCATGTTACTCGCTCTTCTCCACGCCGCCTGCGCCGCCACCGTCACCCGCGCGTTTCGAAAGCAATAAATATAGGCAGCTAGTGGGTACGTCTATCAGTTATCGTTTGATCTGTTTGCAAAAGCCGTTGGCGGCACTGGGACGGACGTCTGACGGCGGGACTGTACCGCCCAAAGCGGAACGTGTGGCCACTTTAGCCTTGCCCACTTGCTTCCGACCCTTTGGTGCTAAATCCTTGACCTTCTTTGGACATTAGAAATGCCTGTCTCGTTAACAATGTAAATACCATTAGCATCGAAGTAATATTTTGTATGCAAAGCTTGCGGGATGTTGAAGAACATCTTCACATTCGTTTAATTAAAACATTAATATCAGAAATTGAATCCGCATTGATGCAAAACACCTTTTTATTCGTTTATGTCTTTATTATCCCAAACTAGTTTCGGTGTCAAATACCACCATCATCAGTGGGAATTTTAAGACGAATAGTAAAAATGTTATAATGTTTTACTGTGTTTGTATAACCATGCTATTTTCTGCATGTTTTATATTTGAAAACCCCACTGATAATGGTGATATTTGTCGCCGAAACTAGTTTGGGATAATAAAGAAATAAAAGAATAACAAGGTGTTTTGCATCAAGGCGGACTCAATTTCTGATATTAATGGCTCTGGCTCTGAGCACTATGGGACTTAACATCTTTGGTCATCAGTCCCCTAGAACTTAGAACTACTTAAACCTAACTAACCTAAGGACATCACACAACACCCAGTCATCACGAGGCAGAGAAAATCCCTGACCCCGCCGGGAACCGAACCCGGGAACCCGGGCGCAGGAAGCGAGAACGCTACCGCACGACCCCGGGCTGCGGACTCTGATATTAATGTTTTCTAATAAAAGCCATAGTTATACTGATGGAAGTGGACTCAGGTTTTCACGGCGACATATTACGACGCTCCCCTTTTTTAAATCCGATGAATTATTTTTCTTGCCATTTGGAATGTTTTGCCAAATTATGCTGCAAATTATTTACTTCAGAATATTTGAAAGCTATTTCCCGCAACATTTGCATCGTTAACCCATAAAACAATTTACTGCGCTTTGAGATATGTCCTTGTAATTCCCTTTCTTGTTATTCGGAAAATGTAATCTTAACCCCAGGTTTCGGTTGCTGTACAGCTTCTTTCTTGAGATGGTCGTGTATAGTTCTTTTTGGAACGGAAAAAAAAGTAGCAGCGGCTTGTCCTAGTGATTGCGTTTTGTTGTTAACGTCCTCAATGACTCTGTCGATGTCATCTGGTTTGTATTTGGTCTCCGTCTTTCTCTGGTAATTTCGTGACATCTGCAACAGATGTGATTAACTACGTAGAGGTAATTACGGGAGGTCGGGATCACCCAACTCAAAATGTCCGGCATTACCCAACACATACGGTAACGCAAAGCCAAGTTTTTATTTGAGGTTAAATCGCATGGTGCAGGTGGTGGTTATATTATTAAACATTAGTTCTCAAAAATGATACTGTGTTTCTATGTTACAACTAAAATACGTATTATACACCTGTTTAGGCGCTCTCATCGTTATGTGCAATTATTGAAAAAATATACCTTGTCCAGTGAGAGAGGCGTCGATTCATAACTGTTTTTTCGGAGCCGGGTTCAGGCTCGACTCACGATTGCGCCACTGGAAATACCTTCGATCCTTTGCGAACGTAGGCAAACATGTGTCCGCCATAACCGAACGGTCATCTTCCCTGTCTCTCCCCTATACATCATCTGGGGGGGGGGGTATTCAAATCATTGGATTTGCAGTTCTCTGTGACAGGTACCGTGAACACCACCAGGGTGCATCAGTGTCGTTTGGGTTTAGCGTTGTTACAACGGCTGATGGAGTATTCAAGGGCCGTAAACAGCGTTAGATGTTGAGTGTGGAGATCAAAGATGAGCTCGCTTTAAACTCGCCACCAAGTCCTGTGACGTCATCTTCGAACTCGCCTTGTGCCCGTGGACTCGACTCGCTCAGAAAGAAGAGCGAGTACACGAGTCCTCCAGTAAAACCACGGACTCGCGGCATTCCCGCTATACACGCTAACGTTCTGATAGAAATTTCCGCCATTAAACTATAAAATACTATTAATTTACTTCACACAGTCAAGAATTTGGCTTTACAGACATCCGAAAGGGCAGGTTGAAAGACACAAAATTTCTGCCCTGCCTAAATGTCAGAAGCCGGTTATATACAGTAAAACTTGCTCAGAACGGAATCAGATGGGGCTGAGCAAGATTCCAAATTACACAAAACTCACCAGGTGTCATAAACTTTCTTGGGTATGGTGCACAAAGGTACAGGTTTGTATTTATGGACATATTTACGTACCTTCACTCTTGCACAATAAATTTTCATTTACTGTATACTGTACAACAGAACACAAGTATAGTGCACTAATACATAAATAATACGGCATTCCTGTATTTTTAACCTTACTTTAAATTCATTTATTGTTGTATGTGAATACACGTTATTCCCGTGTTTGTTTGCTCTACATTTCACTTCTTTCGTCACATATAAAGGATTGAAACCAGTCTGAATAATTTCATCTCCGAAATAGTTTTCTAATACATTTTTTTAATTTATACAACAGTTCCTACAGCCTGCGACAGTTTGTATGTGCTGCAAATTGCATAACATCGGTTATGCATGCAATAGCTTCTTCAGCGTATTAATTTTCTAGGGACATCATTTTGCTCCTAATCTTGTTGCTTTGTTTCTTCCTGATTAGCTTATGTGTTGCAATTTCTGGTAAATCGGTTGCTAAAATAAGAGTGAGTAGACAGAAAGGCATGACTTCGTATGTAGTCAAATGCACTTCGTGAAATGTTCCGCATTTAAATGAATGCAGCAACTGCTGGTTAATTTTCTTGAGCTTCTATAGCCACAGCATTCTCTTGTTCTTGACGTCCAAACCCCGCTTTGTTGTAGCATTGGTAAGAATTTCGGGCTTCATTTCCCTTACTGCCAAGCCAACCCAATTTACTGCAGCCAGGGCAGAAACTAACAGTGCAAGAGCAAATGCGATTTCGGCTCCTTTAACACTAAGTGTAAGAGACTGCACCAGTAATCGCTTATAAAGAGACTTGAATGTGTAAATAACCGCCCGGTCCTTGGGTTCTGTGTGTGAGGTGGTTTGAGCCTCTTTAATAACTTGACTTTCAGGCGACATGTTACATTGTTTAGGGAAAGGAGAACCTGATAATATCCCTTATATATTTTGGCACTAAAATGGCCCAGCCTTTTACCATAGGACCACTCATCATCCTCGCCATTTTATTGCTTCGCCATGTGAGTGGAAGCTTACTGAAGTCTACGGTTTTCAAACAACGTGGTTTTGCCGTCTTACCAATCGCCTGTGGCTTCTACATTTCACCTAACATGTTTCCCCACAGCTATACAGTGTGCCTTTCCTTCGAGATTTTTCTACTTTTCACCCCAGAATTGATTTTGAAGCGAGTGCGCGATAAAACAGTCGCGTTTCATCGGCATTGAACACGTCTCTCCGATCGTAATTTTCAGAAGAATGGTCTTCCATTCTGTTGCTACACTTTGCCGCACATCCTTACCTTCCCAAAAAACTTAATTCCACTTGATGTAGTTCCTAGCTCTAAAACTGTCCAGACATCTTCTGGGTGCCTTGAACTTCGTATTCGCAAGCTCTTTAGAGTATTACAGAGCCCCACTCTGCAACATGTGTTCAGGCAAAGGCAAGATTTTTGTCCGCACACTTACGAATCATTGCACACTACCTCGTAAATTTTTTTCATTTCCCATCTTCTTCTCCTTTCTTTTCATTTGCCCATTCCCTTAATTCCATTCACCCCTCATCTTATCCTTATACCTTTAAGTATCATAAATCTGTGTTTTACCGCGTTTGCAGGGCAGCACTATTTCGCGCACAGAGAGTTCGTCTTCCCACTTGCCTCTATTATCTTCTTGTTAAGTGAAACGAAGCACACTTTTCGTTTGACGTCATGTTAGCACTTAAAAAGCTATTAGTCAACTAAGAGAGGCCGAAAATGATGGAGGTAGTGCATTTCTTTGGAATGCTTGACCTTGCCGGGTAAAACCATTGTTTAACGGAACAACACCAACCTATTTCACTTAGCAGATTGCAGCAGTGTTCGCAAGTGCACAGCAAGTTCCAGTGTTCACTCGCAAGCGTCACTTACGAGGGGGAATGGAAACCTTAAATTTGTAATAACAAATAGAAATTTCGCGCCGTTATCCTGTAAGCGTGCTACAAACAGCGTGCAGAATGGCCTGTAGGTGGCAGCATAGTGCAGATGCACACAAACCGTCGCAGTATCAGTATAAAGATGGCCGCCCCACTTGCGACTTGCACCAGGGGAGAACAGCGTTCTGTTATTCGGTTTTTGCGCAGTGAAGGTGTGAAACCTATTGAAATTCATCGACGAATCAAGGTTCAGTACGGTGATGCATATTTGTCACAGCAGCAAGTCTACGAGTGGAGCAGGAAGTTCGCAAATGGTGTGACTTCAGTGGAAGATCCTCTTCGTCCAGGTTAGTCACAAAGAGTTGTGACTCCACAGAACATTGCAGTAGTTGGACCCATAGTGAAGGAAAACCGCTGAGTGATACTGAATGACACTGCAGCATGTTTACAGATTAGTCGTGGGTCAACACACCACATTGTGCATGATGTGCTCCAGTTTCAGTGTTTGCAAGATGGGTGCCACGGCAACTGACTCCTGAAAAGAGAGAACGACGTGTTGTTGCTTGTGAAGAACTTCACGGCGCTTAGAACGGGAAGGCGATGGCTTCCTAGCAAGAATCGTTGCTGGGGATGAAACGTGGGTTCACTTCCACCAACCGGAAAAGAAGAGAACGAGCAAGGAATGGCGCCATTTCTCGTCACCAAAACCAAAGAAGTTTCGAACAGAACCATCAGCAGGGAAGTTTACGCTGACTCTGTTTTGGGACGATAAAGGTGTCATTTTGGAGCATTGCATGCCTAGAGGGACCACTGTCACCAGTGCATCATACACAGATCTCCTAAAAAATCATCTGCAGCCTGCAATCAAATCAAAGCGACGTGGATTGCTGTTAGCAGGTGTCCTTTTGCTACATGACAATGCAAGGCCGCACACTGCCCGTACAACAGCTGCAACAATCATAGACCTGCATTTTGAGTGTCTTCCTCATCCACCATACTCACCAGACCTTGCCCCAAGTGATTTTCATATGTTTTGACCACTCAAAGACGCAATGGGAGGAAAGAAGTTCCGTTCTGATGAAGAGGTACGCCACGAGGTGCATGAGTGGTTGCGCAGACTAGCAAAAGAATTTTTTTCTAAAGGAATGTATGCACTTTGTAAGTGCTGGAAGACTTGCATTGGGCGTGGGGGAGAATTTGTTGAAAAGTGGTACAGCTTTGTACCACGTCTACCACAATAAATAATATTTTTAAAAATATTTGAGGTTTTCATTTGACTCGCCCTCGTATAATGGAAAACGAGAAGCACTGAAAAACAAGGCGCTCATGCACGAATCATTTCCTTTGACATGCCGATACTGCGGGTAACTTGATCGTTGATGCAGACAGCGGCGCGGTTTTAGGTCCAAACGCGCAGCGCCAAGCTGCGCCGAAATTATTTTCTCGATTTTGCGCCACTAAATAATATTGTAAGGACTGTACAGTCTTCAAGTTAAAAGTAGTGTCCTTGTAGAGTTGTCAGCAACTGATGTATACTGTAATACAGTAGTGCTGTATAAGCTCTTTTCCGCATTATACAGTGAATTATTACGTAAGTCTTGCGCTCCGTTTCCGCGTTATGCTAAAAATTAGCATATATAGCTGAACTGAATGGGTTAGGACTTCGCTTGTACTGTTTGCGCAATTTCCGAATCATACAGGCTTCGCTACGATCAAATTTCACTGATCGGTTAGCAGTGATTAGTATTCTCTTTATACCTACGTTTATATGAACAGAACTTTTTCGAAGACGGCTGTAAATTTATTTTAATATTTAACATCTACTTCGAGAATGTCGAACGATTACGTTGACATGCACACTTTCCAGGCGTTACCGAGTGCGTGATGACAATACCACGTAAAGTGACATGGATTAACAGCAATCTCTAAACGGTGATAATTATTAAAATAAATACGGAAATGAATGATAAGCTACACAATTCGCTCTTAGTCCAAAAACTCGAGTTGCCATTACGAAATGAAAATAGAAGTATCGCGTTTTCTTATCGCAGGCATATAACAATGACTTTGCTGCACACTCAGTTTTCGTTTGACGCAGCACATATGTTTCCTCGTGGAGTAAACGAGAATAAAACCATTTTGTTTACAATGGACGAAATTTGTATCTGTCATCTCCTCTTCCACCACATCTATTAGAGCCAAGACGCGTAACTTTTACGGGTTGTAATTGTGTCCCGCACACGTATTGTTAAACAGATAAGTTGGCTATTTCGCATCCTGTGTGTCGCTGCCTAACGTATTGTGATAAACTGATTCATTTTCTACATTTTTATCACGTGCTTTTTGATGTTTCAAATACTCTGCAACAACTGAATTTTTAATATCACCTTACATTTCTGATCATGACTGCAAATGCAGAACATGTTATGTGTTCAATTAAACTGAGGTGTATCCGCTACTGTGAATGGTAAGATTCATTTTTTATGACATGTTTTGGCAAACAGATAGCCACGTTCTGTCGTTCTTCTCATAGTAAGGAATAATTAACATCCAGTTTTATTCGTTACACAGTTTTCTAATACTTTTGAGATGATGATGTACTTAGGGGTTTTCACAAACCTATGCAGAATGGGGCGCTCAATGTAAACCATCTTTTCATAACGCATCACTAGGTTCATAAGATTTCGGGAATTCATGTGGAACTACATCTTTGTGATCTGTTAATATTTCAGATGCAAACCTGAATTACCGAAAAGTAAAGGGTTAGAGATTTATAAATGATTTTAAAATTTATAAGGTTGAATTTTATGAATGTTTAGCATGCAATAAATTTGATTTTCATAGTTTTATAAGATTAAAAACAGGAAAATTAAATGGAAAAATTAAAACATTAAGACCACATTCAACAATATTTAAAATACGACCTAAAATAGTGATATAAAATTTATGTACTCCAACTTCGCTAATAGAGAAGGACGAGCCCCTTGGAGGAGATGATATGTTGTTGGAAAGAGACAGATGTTCGCTAGGCTAAGATGGTTTGGGTACTCTTGTAAGCCTGAGTAATATCTGTGGAGAAGGAGTGGATGTTGGAAGACTAGAATGGAGGAGTAATGGGTAAGGTTTTACTAAGAAAGGGAAAAAGTGGTAGGGAACGCTGGGGATGGAAGGGGAAAATGAGTAGGCAAAAATGGGGAGGAAAAGGAGAATGGTGAAGCACTGATGAGGTAGGTTGAATGGGCTTGAGCTGTAGTCTGTAAGATGGCTAAATGTCAGGATTTCTATGTCTACTAGAGAGGGAATGTGGAAATTTTGTTACAGAACTGGTGTGGTTCTTGCGTAATGTATAACTCTTTAATTATGTTTCTCGTGGAGTTATTTTTCTATCGCGTGTTTATATAAATTGTAATAGAAGACAGTATTACTCTGTGTTAGGTTTAAAAAGATGGTCCCACGTGGATAAGGATATCCAGTTGCGGTTCTCACATCCTTGAAACCCGGTTCAAATTAATCCCTCTCTCTGTTAAAAATTGGTAACCAGGATCTGTTGATCACATTAGTTGCTTACCGCTGTAGTAAAATTTAGAATTTGATAGGGTTTGTCTATCATTTGAGGTGGTTTACAGGGTGCTATTAGGGCTGTCTGTCATGACTGTAACCAAAGTGTATGAATGTGTGGTGTTTGTTCTTCCGGACATGTAACAGTAGCGAGCGTGGCTTTCATGGACAGCGACTGCAGATGGGTGGCGCTAGGTGGAAGTATGGCTTGGCTGTGAGGCGTGCACAGGTAGGCCGCACAAAGCGCGATAAACAGTGAGTCCGGGCGGCTCCGTGATTAACGCAACTGCCTACTAAGCAGGAGATCCCGCGTTCTAATCTGGTCCCACACACAATTTCGGACGTAGCCGCTTATTATGCACGAAGTCCTAATACAGTTGAAATCAGTAGAATACCTTGACATTATTTTCCGAACCCCCCCCCCCCCACCCACCCCCCCGTCATATGTAATCAGAGCACTTTAACCTCAGATCGCCTTTACAGAAATACATCTTTCGTCCATTTTGCCTCTGTGTGAGTATGAAACCACATAGCTTTGCGGTTCCACGGCTAGTATTGGCTTCTTCATGGAAGGGGTAGCAGAAAGCCTCCTTACGAACCTTCACCATCTGCAGATGTAATTTCTGCACAGCTGTATATATCACCTATATTTTTTAACCTAGGTGAAGGAGGACTGGAAGGGGCTGCAGAAAGCCTCCTTACCAACATTCACCATCTGTAGATGTAAATACTGCACAGCTTTGTATATCTCATTTATTTTCTAATCTAGGTGAAGGAGGACTGGAAGGGGTTGCAGAAAGCCTTCTTACGAACCTTCACCATCTGTAGATGTAATTTCTGCACTGCTGTATATATCTCCTATATTTTCTAACCGAGGTGAAGGAGGACTGCAAGGGGCTGCAGAAAGCCTCCTTACCAACATTCATCATCTGTAGATGGAAATACTGCACAGCTTTGTATATCTCATTTATTTTCTAACCTAGGTGAAGGAGGACTGGAAGGGGCTGCAGAAAGCCTCCTTACCAACATTCACCATCTGTAGATGTAAATACTGCACAGATAACGGCTCTCTTGCTACACGCTTTATTTCATCTCGCACTATGCTTTGTCATACGCATTACTTCCATTTACAGGGAATTGGGTCACTGATTTAAGTCTAACTGGCAGCCATAGTCTGAGCAATCTTTTACATTATTTCATCGATGATTTTTAGGACTTCCAACTTCGTGTTCTTGTACATGTACATTCCGGTTGCACGAACTGCAATGAGATTTGCACTGCCCAAGTTATCTCATCTTAAAGGGGCGAGTCTTTACGTGAGGATCCCATTAGCGTTGCAGACTTCTATGCGAATTACATAGAATCAGTTTCCTTCAGAAACACATCGGTGTAATCTACACAAATCAAAAACAAGTTTTGCATCACCTCGGTTCCGAGAGTTCCAGAACCTGTGCAGAAAATTGCAATAGTTATCAACATAAATATCATTGCCACACATTTTATTGCTAATGGAAACCACACATGGCATGTAGTACCACCATACAGAGACACCTTCAGAGGTGATGATCCAAATTGCTGTACACACCGGTACTTCTGATACCTAGTAGCATGTCCTCTTGCATTGTTGCATGCCTGTATTTGTCGTGGCATTTTATCCACATGTTCATCAAGGCACTGTTGGTCCAGATTGTCCCACTGCTCAACGGCGACTCGGCGTAGATCCCTCAGAGTGGTTGGTGGGTCACGTCGTCCATAAACCGCCCTTTTCAATTTATCCTGGGTATGTTCGATATGTTTCATGTCTGGTGAACATGCTAGGCACTCTAGTTGAGCGATGTCGTTAACACGAATGAAGCCATTCACCAGATGTGCACGGTAGGGGCGCGAATTCATGAAGACGAATGCTTCGCCAATATGCTGCCGATATGGTTGCACTATCGGTCGGAGGACTGCGTTCACGTATCGTACAGCCGTTACGGCGCCTTCCACGACCACCAGCGGCGTACGTCGGCCCCCACATAATGGCGCCCGAAAACAGCAGGCAACTTCCACCTTGCTGCAGTCGCTGGACAGTATATCTAGGGCGTTCAGCCTGACCTGGTTGCCTCCAAAAACATCTCTGACGATTGTCTCGTTGAAGGCGGTCCATTCGGCATGTTTTTGGTCTCATCTGTACCGTGCTGCATGGTGTCGTGGTTGCGAAGATGGACCTCGCCATGGACACCGGGAGTGAAGTTGCGCATCATGCTGCCTGTTGCGCACAGTTTGAGTCGTAACATTACGTCCTTTGGCTGCACTAAAAGCATTATTCAACATGGTGGCGCTGCTGTCACGGTTCCTCAGAGCCATAATCCGTATCCACTGCAGTAGCAGCCCTTTGACGGCCCGAGAGAGGCGTGTACCGACAGTTCCTGTCTCTCTGTATCTCCTCCATCGCTTTGTTTCACTCCGAGATGCCTGGACACTTCCCTTGTTGATAATCCTTCCTGGCACAAAGTAACAATAAGGACGCGATAGAACCGCAGTATTGAGCGTCTAGGTATGGTTGAACTACAGACAACACAAGCCGTGTACCTACTTCATGGTGGAATGACTGGAACTGATCGGCTGTCGGACCCCCTCCATCTAAAAGGCGCTGCTCGTGCATGATTGTTTACATCTTTGGGCGGTTTTAATCAGAACTCTGAACTGTCGAAGGGACAGTGTCTGTGATACGGTATCCACAATCAACGTCTATCTTCAGAAGTTCTGGGAATCGTGTGATGTGAAACTTTTTTTGATGTGTGTACATTATGCTATTGAAAAATCAACCATTTGTAGTTAATACAGGAAATGTATTCGCAGTCACGACTATGGACAGCAATCAGTTGTATAATGGAATGACAACAACGAAAATTTGTGCCAGACTGTGACCTTGCCACAGGGCTATCCAAGGGCGACTCACAGCCGGACTCGTCAATCATGCGTCGTATATGTCGTTAAATCGTTTCGAGTCAAATAGCGTTATCACAAGGTTAGCGAGTGAGAAATGGGCACAAAATTTCTTTTACAATTTCTTTGGGCATTTGAGTGAAGTTGTAACACAATGATTAGTTGTCCGTTGGATTAACCTGTTAGGTTTCTTTGCAACTTCGGCATCTCGTGATTACTCATACGTACATTACTCAATTTCACTGGAAACTGATTACCTATAAGTGTTAATCCTGTTAGGTTAGGTTTCAATGTTTACACTGCACGACAGACGACATGTTGGGTACAGCAATCAAGTTTCTTTAGCGTTTATATTGCGTGAGAGAGAACATGTTGAGTGTACATATTTTATACTATAACAGAACATTTTAGAATTCATAGACTTTGCAGGTACGAAATACACAACTGAAAAAGATTAATGACTCATAGGTGGTCTGAAATAACACAATATCAATAGTGAGAAATAAAGCAACTAACACAGCCGGGTATTGTACAATGTAGTTCACATAATTTATAAGAACTGTCCAACAACGCCCACACAAAACACTTCTAAACCCATTTACTTGTGATGTAAGTATGTCTCTCAATCTCCAGGAAGTTAACTTAAAAATAATAACCAAAAAAATCTAGCGGATACACCTGGTTTCAGATCGTAGCTGCTGCTGTTTTGACTGCATTTGGTAGTCCGTTATGAATATCAACGTAAACGTTAATACTTATTGTGTTAAATGTTGTGCCCACGATAACTGGATTAAAACTTGGTAGGTAATGGATAAGCAGTAGTACTGCCACAATCCTTATGGGAACGAAGAGAACTTTACGAGTAGTGTATGCAGTGCGTACGAGTTGTTCAGTGCACGTTTTAAGGAATGAGGTGACACCAGTGAAACTGACTACGCAATCGCTGACTTTGGATTTTGACAAAAATGCACAATATATTATGGCCTGTCTGAAGAAGCACTCCAAACCTGAGATCTATAGGAAAAAAGTGAAAGTGAAGGCCTAAGGTAGTATTATTTATAGAAAGACAATGTTGTAGCTCGTTGCAACCTCTGAGACACTGTTTAATACAGGCAGATACGCGAAAGGTAAAATGCAATTGAACTTTTGACTACTCGAACGTGGTAGTAATTACGTACGTATTGAATGTTAAGAGTGTGGTACTGGAGTCCCTGAACCGGCAGAAGTACATAATTTTTAAATGAGTGTATTTTCACTCACTAAATAATAATTAGAAAGGTGAGCCCTCATTCCAACTGCTAACGCCTCACCTACAGTATTGATAGGGGGCACGCGTTGCATAAAGGGCGGCACTTGTGTACTTTCGACACCAGCGATCAGATGTGCACAGGGGAGGAGAATAGCGCAAACACAATTTCCGCGCACTTACATTAATCACACTGCCAATACGTATGCCACACTATCTCCAGTTTCGGTGTAACAAAGCAGCGGTTGCACAGCTACATTTGGCATTCTGTTCATCTGCTGAGAAGTGATTGCTCACCAGCTATGTAGTATCAACCTACAGCCCGTTAACAATCCGCTATCAGTAGCTTAGCCACAAACGTCTCATTAACCTGTCTGGTATATTAGAGAAGTGCTTATTGTATGTATATGTCACTATCTAGTAGATAATGTGTTTTTTATTGGGTAAAATTGTTATTATTCAGACCCTTACTCTGTCAAATACGGCAAAGAGATGATGGATTGAACTTCGTCGATATTGTGTACACACTAATAAAGTTAGAAACAATGGTAAAGAGTGTAGTATAATATCTGAGGAAACTAATTTAGAAAATGAGACACTTAATATTGTTGATAACGTTTGGTATGTTGACACCAAAATAACCGATGTTGGCTGCAGTACTCAATCATAAAATGCAGACTGCTAACAGTAGTAAAAC
This sequence comes from Schistocerca cancellata, assembly GCF_023864275.1. NCBI lineage: Eukaryota > Metazoa > Arthropoda > Insecta > Orthoptera > Acrididae > Schistocerca > Schistocerca cancellata. The sequence continues at coordinate 848,454,526 of NC_064628.1, forward strand.
ATTTCCCAAAAGAAAAAAAAAATGTGTATTTGCCAGAAATTTGAGTACATCTACATCTACATCCACATCTACATCCATACTCCGCAAGCCACCTGACGGTGTGTGGCGGAGGGTACCTTCAGTACCTCTATCGGTTCTCCCTTCTATTCCAGTCTCGTATTGTTCGTGGAAAGAAGGATTGTCGGTATGCCTCTGTGTGGGCTCTAATCTCTCTGATTTTATCCTCATGGTCTCTTCGCGAGATATACGTAGGAGGGAGCAATATACTGCTTGACTCTTCGGTGAAAGTATGTTCTCGAAACTTTGACAAAAGCCCGTACCGAGCTACTGAGCGTCTCTCCTGCAGAGTCTTCCACTGGAGTTTATCTATCATCTCCGTAACGCTTTCGCGATTACTAAATGATCCTGTAACGAAGCGCGCTGCTCTCCGTTGGATCTTCTCTATGTCTTGCATCAACCCTATCTGGTACGGATCCCACACTGCTGAGCAGTATTCAAGAATTTGGCGAACAAGCGTACTGTACCCTACTTCCTTTTTTTTCGGATTGCATTTCCTTAGGATCCTTCCAATGAATCTCAGCCTGGCATCTGCTTTACCGACGATCAACATTATATGATCATTCCATTTTAAATCACTCCTAATGCGTACTCCCAGATAATTTATGGTATTAACTGCTTCCAGTTGCTGACCTGCTATTTTGTAGCTAAATGATAAAGGATCTATCTTTCTGTGTATTCGCAGCACATTACACTTGTCTACATTGAGATTCAATTGCCATTCCCTGCACCATGCGTCAATTCGCTGCAGATCCCGCTGCATTTCAGTACAATTTTCCATTGTTACAACCTCTCGATACACCACAGCATCATCTGCAAAAAGCCTCAGTGAACTTCCGATGTCATCCACCAGGTCATTTATGTATATTGTGAATAGCAACGGTCATGTGCTTTCCAACAGTTTTATTGTACGGTGTATGTGTTCTTGTTGGATAGCTGATTGGAGGTATTGACTGGTGACATGTCGTATGATAGTTGTTAAATTTCACTACTCACATGATTATGATGTCACAATACACAAGAAGATGGTCTGTTTATGACAGAAACGCGTTATGTAATGACTCGATTAACACACCACTGTGTTCAACCATGTTTTTTCAAAAGCTTGTACAAGTTGTGACTCATAGTTTCCTCAAAATAAAAATATCAACGTCGAATTTAAGGTTATCATCAGCAAATTTTTTTCTGAAAGTTTTTTTCGCGAGCGTAGCCTTGTAAGAAAATGAAACGATGACAATAAACGCTTCAGAAACGGATAGGTGCTTTAGAAATATGGTATCAGAGAAGAATGCTATAGATTAGGTAGGTAGATCGTATAGCTAGGGAAGAGGTACTGGATCAAATCAGGAAGAAAAGAAGAAGCGACAGATTCACAGGACACATCACAAAGCACGAAAGTGTTGTTAAATTCTGGTGCTGATTCCGCATTTAACATTTGACGATGCCACTATGGTTGCAGCAAATTAGAACTTTGTTTTTATGAAACAGATCTGATGATGGTCATTAAAGACCGAAACCGGTAATCTCTTAAGAAAAAGTTTGTGACCATAGACGTAAATTAAAGGAAACTTATTACATATACGGGTCACTGTTCTTACGCAACAATGTCGCAGCTTGTAATTTATGTATATGTTACATCAAACAGCGTGGTTATACAGATAACACGTTAAGTAAAAGCAGACAAAGAAATTGTATGAAATAAATACAGAGAACATCTATTCTGGTGTTACTCACTGACCTGGGTAACATGCCATTACAAATACAAGAAAGTTTTCTTAGTTTGTCAATGTACACTAACTGACAATAGCAACAAACAGAAAACTTCGCATGAACTCCAGAGATTATGCGTCACGCGATTGAACAGCGTTAGTTGAGAAGTCAAGGTCAGCACGAAAGTATCTGTTATGATATGGCCATTAAAATAGTTCTCATGTGTAAGCACTGAGCGTATACCACCACTGGTCCACCTGCGACGGCATTTATCTGGTCATCGCTAGTTTGTAGTTCCAAGAAAGTGAATGCTGAATTAATGACGAACAGCACGCTATTATAGACTTCAGCAAACGGTTTCAAATCGCGGACAAAGCTTTAGTACCCGTTATGCAGAAAGACAGGTGTTCATTCTGTTGTGTTTTCGTACTACGTGCTCCAGTCCCTAAGTGTCTTTGTGTATATTTCACTTATATCTACTGATCTTGGACACTCATAACATTCACAACAGCATCGTCTGTACCAACTGAAACGTCATCATCTGAAATACCGACTTTCTGCAGACTGATCATTCTACACTCCATACTGTGACTCCAGACTTTTCCTAGTGTCAGTCACAGAAGGAAAAAATAAATAATGAAAATTGTGGGTCCTCACTCTCAGAACTTTAATTTTCCAAGACATTCTTTGTATTGTTCACGACACTCTTCGAAAACTTGAAATTTAAATCTGGAAATAAAAACTGAGTATGTTTTAAACACAGGCGCTGACATGAAAAATTCTTGATGCGGATGATTTCGAAAATATGTCTACATTTGTACTTATTTTCCTGTCTCTTTTCCCTCTTATGTTGAGTCGAAGATTCGGGCAAATCTTCGTTGTTTTTTGTCTCAGACTTCTCTTTCTCTCTAAAATGCTCTCGTACACAATCCATCCATCAGCTTCTTGGTCTTCCTCTGTCATCTTCCAATAACAATTCTACCCTTCTATTTCCAACAAAGCTGTCGTCCCAACTCATGACGTGTCCATACAATTGCAGTCTGGTCACTTAAAGCTTCTTTCATATGACCCTCTCCGTCTGCCTCTTATTCTCTCGTTTCTGATCCTGCAAGCTCTGACGACTACACAAATTCTTCTTAACAATCTCATTTCATTCACATCCACTGCCTTTCTTTGTCATTAGTCTCCTGATTGGTCTGATCCGGCCAGCCAGAGTAGAACTTGCAACCTAGGTTCTCAATCAGCTGTTGAATATGTTCCATTCTCTCATTTCTTACACAAGTTTTTACCCTCTATACGTCGCTTTAGTGCCGTGGAAGTTATTCTCTGATGTCTTAAGAGATGTTCTATTATTCTGACCCATCTTCTTGTTAGTGTTTTCCACATATTCCTTTCCTCTGCCATTCTGAGCATAACGTCCTTACTTAGTATCTTATCAGTCCACCTAATTTTCAACATTCACCTGTAATACAACATCTCAAATTCTTCGAGTCTCTCTTGTTCCGATTCTCCCACAGTCCATATTTCACTGCCATACAATGCTGTGCTCCAAAAGTACATTCTCATAAATCTATTCCGCAAATTAATACCTACGTTTGATACAAGTTGACTTCTGTTGCCCAGGAATGCCCCTTTTTCGACTGCTTTTGATATCCTCCTTGCTCCCTCTGTCATTGGTTTTTTAGCCGCCTAGATAATAGAATTCCTTAACATCATCTACTTCTTGACCATCAAGCCTGATGTTAAGTTTCTCGCTGTACTCATCTCTACTACTTCCCATTACCATCGTCTTTCTTCCATTAACTCACAATCCGTATTCAGTATTCATTAAACTGCTCATTCCATTCAGTAGATCGTGTAATTCTTCTTCACTTTCACTGAGGATAGCAATGTCATCAGCAAATGGTATCACTGATGTCCTATCACCTTGCATTTCAGTTCCATAACTGAACTTTTCTTTTATTTCCATTATTGCTTCTTCAATGTATAGATTGAACAATAGGGGCGATGGACTACGTATACCTCTGTCTTAGACCCTTTTTAATCTGAGCCAATCGTTCTTCGTCTTCCACTCATAGCAGTCCCTCTTGGGGAAAACCCGACTCTCACTACTATTTTCCTCAGATTTCGACCATCTTGCATCATGTGACGTAGTCGGACGCTTTTTCCAGGTCGTCAAATCCTATGTACATGTCTTGATACTTCTTTCATCTTGCTTCCATTATCAACCGCACCGTCCTCTCTGGTGCCATTATCTTTCCTAAATCCTAGATGATCGTCATCTAACACATCCTCAGTTTTTTTCCCATCCTTCTTGTATATTATTTTTGTCAGCAGCTTGGATGCGTGACTTGTTGAGCCTGTTTTGCGATAATTCTCGAAATTACCAGCTCTTGTAGTCTTCGGATTTTTTCCGAAAGTCAGGGTGTATGCCGCCAGACTCATACATTCTACATATCAACGCGAATAGTTGTTTTGTTGCCACTTTCCCAAATGATTTTAGAAATTCTGCCGTAATACTAGTACCCCTTCTGTCTTATTTGATTGTAAGTCTTCAAAAGCTCTTTTAATTTCTGATTATAATACTGGATACTCTGTCTCTTCGAAATCGACTCTTGTTTCGTCTTCTATCACATAATAAAACTGCTGAACTCCACCTGAAGAGGCCATGAAGGCTCAACAGTACCGACCGGATGCCATGTGATTACATGGGCGTCGCTGGATGCAGATATGGAGGTTCATGTGGTCAGCACACCACTTTCCCGGCCGTACGTCAGTTTACGAGACCAGAGCCGCTACCTCTCGATCAAGTAGCTCCTCAGTTGGCCTCACATGGGCTGAGTGCACTCCGCTTGCCAACAGCGCTCGGCATGCCGGATTGTCACCCATCCAAGTGTTTGCCCAGCCTGACAGGACTTTTCGTTGATCTGACGGGAATCGGTAATACCACTGCGGCAAGGCCGCTGGCACTATCACATCGTACTACTACATAGTACTGGATACTCTGTCTCTTATAAATCGACCACTGTTTCGTCTTCAATGACATCAGACAAAGCTTCCCCTCATACACCGACAACCACTTTTTATTCGATTTCTTCATATTTTTCATTTAGCTCCCCTGAATTTCCTGTTTATTTCATTGCTCAGCGACTTATGTTTCTGTAATCCAGGATACCCCTGAATTTTTTTTTACTTCCTTCAATGATCGATAAAATGAAGGTTTTTTTCTGTCACCCACGGTTTCTTCGTAGTTACGTTCTTTGCCCCAATGTTTTTCATTCCAATTTCTCTGATTGCCCTCTTCATCTGTACTGCCTACCAAGCTCTCCCTTATTGCATTAAGTATAGCTTTAGAGAACTTGAAGCGTATTTCTTCACTCGTTAGTACCTCTGTATTCCACGTCCTTGCGTATTGATTCTTCCTGACCAATCTCAGACTACTCTTTATCACCACTATATTGTGATCTGAGTCTGTATCTGCTCCTGGGTACGCCTTACAATCCAGTATCTGATTTTGGAATCACTGTCTGACCATGGTGCCATCTAACTGAAATTTTCCCCTATGTCCCGGCCTTTTCCAAGTGTACCTCCTCATCTTGTGATTCTTGAACAGAGTATTCGCTACTACTTGTTGAAATTTATTACAGAACGCAATTAGACTTTTTCCTCTCTCATTCCTAATACCAAGCCCATATTATCCAGTAAACTTTTCTTCTGCTCCTTCCCCTACAACCGCTTTGCAGCCCTCCATGGCTATTAGATGTTCTTCACGATTTACCTACTGAATTATCCATTGAACATCATTATGTACAATCTCTGTTTCTTCATCTTCGGCTTGTGACGTCAGCATATATACCTGAACTATAGTTGTTGGTGTTAGTTTGCTATCGATTCTGATGCAAACAACGCTATCACTGAACTATTCACAGTAACACACTTTCTGCCCTACCGTCCTAGTCTTAACATTTCCTACTCCCTCTAAACCATTTTGTGCTGCTTGCTGCTGTTGGTATTATCCTATCCTCCTCTGATCAGAAATCCTTGTTGCCTTTCCTTTTCACATCACTGACCCCCACAACACCTAGATTGAGCCTCTGCATTTCCCATTTCTGATTTTCCAGCTTTTCTACCACGTTCAAGCTTCTGATATTCCTCGCTCCTACTCGTTGACCGTTTTCCTTTTGTTTGTTATTAAGTCTTTTTCTCATGGTCACCTCCTCCTTGGCAGCTTGGCTGTCCCCTCCTGGAGATCCGAAACGGGGATTACTCCGAAATCCTTAGGTGATGAAGAGATCATCATGACATTTTTCATTGCAAGCCACATGTCCTGTGGATACACATTATGTGTCTTTAATCAAGTGGTCTCCATTGCCTTATACTGTGCCTTAGTAGGTTCCCATGACCCATGCTCAGTACGGGATTTCTGATCTCACTGTTGACATATACACCATTCCTTTAGTCTTCTGATTTATTGACCTATCACATCTTTCCCATTTCATTTTATCTGCCTGATCTCTACCGGGTATTGCCATAACTGAATTTCCATCATCAGGCACTGTTGATTCTAAGTAGGTGAAGCTTTCTTCTTGTTCATCCAGATGGATTGTTTCTGCTTGTTGTTCTCCTAGTTACATCGATTTCTTCCTAGTGATTTACATTACTCCGTCTTCCAAAGCTTTTCTCCAACTTTCCAATATCATTCCCCGCTCATCATTTTTGGTGTTACTTAACACCATTTCAACTGTGAACATCATATACCATGAAGCTTGCGTTCAGCTTCAGAGCTGCAGTATGTCCAAAAGCCAACGAAGGAAATACTTCGGTGTCTACGCAGCATACTGACAGCATGTACCTAAATACACTGCGCACCAGAATTAAAGGATTACCTTTTGTCGTAACCCATAAATTGTCTCCAATTGCGATGCATAAGTCTGAATGTGTCTGAAGAGCGCATTTGTAACGTGGTCATCAAATGTGCGTGAGCGGTGCCGAGGGTGTCGCAGAAATGGTGGTCTTAGAGGGACGGTTTTTCGTGTTATTGACGCACCTGTTAATGTTGCATTGCCTCGTGATCGCGGGACAGAAGGATGGAAAACACGAGGGTTTAAATAGAGTAAGTACCCTGTGCTGCTTCAGATCACGTTCAAATTTCGCCGAATGGTTTCGAATAGTCCCTAGTGGCTCCAACCTGTGCGCGAGGGTAAATATTGTGGTCTCGCTGCTCTCCAAACGGGTACGTGCACGTTCAATGAGGATACAGCCGCTCAACGTCCTTAGAGAAGGGTTGTACGAGGGAGTAAAATTTTGTCAATTACAACGTTCTGTGGCTCATCGCACTGTGAACTGTCTTTTTCGATCGCGAATCGTGTGGCAATCAATGCCCCAGAGAAAACTGTGATTCCACCGATACCTTTTATGACACCCCTGACGCTTTTTTTGTGTCGATTATGAGCCGAGGTGTGCCTAAAAATATTTTCCTCGGCCACCCATAAGATCACCGCGTGATTTCAACGCAGGGTGTTGCGGTTCTGACATTCGCAGAGATGTCAAAAGAGGGGTGAAATGTGGGTAAAAGGAGCGTCTCATAGTGTGATACCTCCACAGTGGCGTTGCGCACAACTGTGGCGAGATTTTGGGTCAATGTGACATCATTAACCTACCTTTAAGTTCACACGATCTTCTGAGCTCTGCCTTTTCTCGCATGTGTTGACAGCCTGTTGTTTGTAGCATCGAAGAGCCCGGGGAAGACGTCGCAGGGCGCCACGCTATTGAACCATTACAGGGAAAGATTGGAGGCGCCCTGGAGCCAAATTTCAATTTTTTGCGTCAAATAGGAGACAATGATAAAAGCGATCGTTTAATTTCGTTGCACAGTGTAGCTGTTGTCAACAATTAAGTTACAAAATAAAACCGTCATAGTCACAAAACAGTTTTTTAATTTTATCTTGCGGCAAGTAGCCTTACACTGGACTGGTACTGGTATTAGCGTGGTCTGATTGCTATGTACCACATAGTAGGACACGGTAATCACAACTGTAAAATGCCACCCGAAAAATAATGAACAACACATTTCTACACTGAAAATTAGTGTATTATGTACTTGCGTAGACAACATAACACTAACGGCCGAGAGCACCAATCTCGATTAACAGTTAACCACGGTTAAGTCGATATATAACCATGTTCAGCGCAACATTCTGGTGCACCAACATCGATCTAAGTTAAACGAGGGAATCGACCGCGGTTATATTTAACCGGGGTTCTTTCCCGGTTTTCTCGACATAACCGCGGTTTTACAAGCATACGCTATTAAGATGGCGGCACGTTTTGATGTTATGGATGGCACTGAGGAAGAATTGTTATACCTTGACCATTTAAATCGTGACCGAAATCGTGTTGGAGTGATTGTGGAAAGGGGAAACCCTTTTGAAGATTATGGTGACAGGAAGTTTGAAGAGAGATTTCGTCTGTCAAAAGAAACAGTGTGGTGGTTATTAAATCAAATTAATGATAGGTTAGAATTTCCTACTGATCGGAATAACCCTGTTTCTCCGACAGACAGACTTTTGATTACTTTAAGGGGATATGCAACAGGTGCATTCAACATTCTTATTGGGGACAACAGTAATGTACATCGTACAACAGCACAACGAATCATCAGTGATGTATCAGACATCATAGTACCACTGTCTCCTCGCTTTATAAAATTTCCAACAAGAGAAGAAGTGCGCTCTGTGATGTATGGTATTAGTCAATTGGACCGATTTCCTGGCGTTCTTGGTACCTTGGATTCTACCCATATAAGAATTCAGTCTCCTAGAGGACATAATGCTGAACTTTTCCGCAATAGGAAATCGTATTTTTCCTTTAACTGTCAAACCATTAGTGATCACAATTTATTAATAAGAGATATTGTCGCTCGATGGCCGGGCTCTGTCCACGGCAGTACCATATTTCTCAACTGCGCTCGCAGAGCTCAATTTGAAAACGGAGAAATACCACAAGGTCACTTATCGGGAGATAGTGGTTATGCATATAGATGCTATTTGTTAACTCCACTTTTAAATCCACAAAATGAAGCAGAGCATCGATATAACAGGTCTCATATTAAAATAGAAACACTGTTGAGAGAAAATATGGTATGTGGAAGAGAAGATTTCACGTATTATCTGCAGAAATAAGATGTAATCCACAGAAAGCAATGTCAATAATTGTGGGTGCGGCTGTCTTGCATAATATTGCGAGGAGTACAAGTAGTGAAGAACCACCAGAAGATCCTGAAATTTCTCGACTTCTAAATCAGTTACGTGATGAGAGAGGCCCCAACATTGAAGACAACGAACCAATGCTACCTGGACAGCAGATGTGTCGTGATGATACATTACCTGGAAGAGCGTTCGCCGTGCTATAATTAATGAACATTTCCGATAATCTAACATAAATTCAGACATTATTCGTAATGAAAAGTTATGATTATAGTTACGGGATTTCGCCGTATTTTCAATTTTTCAGATTATTTCAGCATGTAATCTATTTTGTTTCTGCTGTCTAGCTAACATAAAAGCACTCACGGAACTGGGTGTGTGATGCGAAATTTGAGGTTTTGGCGTGCCAGGGAGAGGATGTGCTACCTACAGACAATTACCCAGCTGCTGCTTTTCTGAGATATGTTTTTAGTACGGAACTTTTGATAATTCATTATTAAAAATATATTTCTTGCATCACATTGGTTGTGAAAGCAATGCAGTACTGTGTTATTTATATACATGTTCAGTTTCTCTGTATGTACTTAAATTTGAGAACAAATGACTCCATTACATTTAGAGAGTGTGAGAGTAAAAGCGAGTGGAATAAAATATAATGGATATTTCTGTATTATGTTCACTGTAGATCCTAAACATCTCTTAAATTTTCTACTGTAACAACAAATACGTGAATGTCCAACAGTTTTGCAATATTAAAAGAGCACATTCTTTATTATTAGAACCTTTCAGTTTAGAGATTATTTTACTGCACTTCTGCTCAGTATTAATGCAGTCTTATCACCTAGATTAGCTTAAACTTGTAAATATGCAGTAAACACATAGGCACAAAATAAATAATCATTTGTGTAATAACATAAAATGTCAGTTTGGGATTGTTTATTTGTTAAATTGTTTCCACATTAATCACTACTCTTTGTTTACAATATGATTTTCTTCAAACATAAGTGTGTGTGGCTATAAGGTTGTGCCAAGAATTGAATTACGTTGTTAATTCTAGTCAGTCATGCGTATAGCAGCACTGTACACAATATTATGTACAACTGTATGGTATAAAAAAAAAACATGAAATTGAAGACAAATTTGTGTTTAGGAATTGAGACCAAAAACAAGTTCTCATTGCTACAAAAGGCAATGGAATTTTATCAGCAATGTCTAATACTTTGGGGATCAGTGCAAGAGCAATAATTTGTTTATGAGTGTGCTACTTTGGAAGATATGAAAGCAGAACCGTAATGCTGTGGGTTGACGGTACGAAGTGTCATACTTTAAGTTATTACTGAGGGAAACTCCCTCCCTCACTCTGTCACTGATATTGATGCAGTTTTTTCACATATTTAATGCTCACCTGTACAGAAGGGAATTCCTTATCATTGCATAGTACCACAGAAAAATGCCTCATTACAAATACAGTTGTGGCAGAAGTTATGGGTTGCCATCATAAACATTAGCAGGTGCAGAGTATTGCTAAGAAAGCCACACATGCTATGATTACTATAGCAGAAAACAGTGACCCATCATAGGGATGCATTTCTGAAAATATCTTGCTACACATTTTGTTGTGATAAAAGTTATGAACTGACATTATAAACATTAACAGGTGCAGAGTATTGCTAGAAAAGGCACAAATTCTAATCTCACTACTGTCCATATTACCAATGTATTACTCAATAATGCCTCTCTACAAATACTTTTATGATAAATGTTACAGGTTTCCACTACACACATTACCAAGTGGTGTGGCTAGGAAAGCCACATATGCTATGCTTACTTTTGCAGAAAAGAGAACCCACCACAGCAATGTATTTCTCAAAATACCTCACTTCAAATTTTATTGTCATAAAAGATATAGGTTCCCATTATAAACATTACCAGGTGTAGAGTATTGCACGGAAAATAGCAACCACAAAATTATTATTTGGAGCACTTTCCCTCGTAATTCAATATGTTAGGATATTTCTGGTATAAACAGTGCAAAACATGATAACATTGGGCCTCATGTATATAACTGTTACAGCACATATGTTCATTCCAAAGTTAGAGTAACATGGATGCTTTATTACTATTATTTTGTTTCATTAACAGTCTACCTCATTGTTAAGTCATTTAAGTAGAAATTGGCACCTGACGTTATGGCTGCAGGTCTGCAACTGACATGTAGCTTACTTGTGTAAACTGCAGTGCTGCTAATCTGTTTTTATATATGAAGTAATTCTAATTTAAGTAATTGGATGAAACTTAGTACAGGCCAAATAAGCTGTAAGTAGATGTTAGACAGACACCAACGAGGATAGTAGCAGTATCACTAACAGGACAAACACAGAGAAACAATTTTAACTGTAAGACAACTTTAATACATTAGGTAGAATACAACACAGCACAAAAAATTACAAAAATTCACTGTCCAGGAAAAAAAAGTCACCTGTCACTGGCATTTTTCTTCTTCCAGTATTTTAGTTTTTCTTTCAGGGCCAGAATCTTTAAATTTTTAATCCTCAGCTCCTTTTGGTGCTCTGCCTTCATCATGTGTAATTGGGCCTCCAGTAGTTCCACTCTCTTCTTGCACACATTTTCGATTACTGTTCCCGAACCTGATGGCCTTGGTTTTGCAGGCATCCTGCGAAGATGCCAGGTATTTTTCGGCGTGCAAATGTTTTCATTGGGTTGATCAGGAGACTGTGAAACAGATTGCAGCTGGGTGACATCCACCAGAACATTCTTCGATGTCTCTTTACTTTGTATTACGACAGGTGTGTGGGAAGTGCTAGGTTGTGTGCACTCTGCTAACTCGACAACTGAAGCAGGCGGCGTGTTCTCACTGCACTGCACTGCACTGCACTCCCTGTTGACAACATCCGCAATCATGCTAAACTGTGCATCGGAATGGTATGCATTTGGTAACGGTTTCATTGAGGAACCACCAATTTCTAATAGTTTAGCCCGATCATGGATCCTGGTTTTTCGGGTAGGCTTCCCCCCACCTGTTTTATACACGTTCACCTTTTCTTCTGAAAGGTCTTTTCGAAGCCTTCTTTTCATGTTTTCATAACAGGTTTTCAGCCTTTCACAGGATCTTTTTGTCACACCTGAAATTAAATAAATGTTGTAGTTTGTAGTACCATAAATTAATTCTTATATTATTTACATTCATAAGTCCATTTTGCATTCTGAGACTCTTAACTTCTAACTGCAACAAAAATCTAAGATCTGTATATGGCTTTTGTTTACATATCAGTTCATTAAAAAGAAAGTGGTATAGGCATATATGAAGAATACGGCACAGGGCTAAGTGAGAAACGTTATGTTCACAATTTTCAACATAAAAGCTTCCGTTAGTCACATAATATTTAGTTAACAGTAGCACGGCACTGGATTTTAAATTTAAAACTAACAAAACAATTCCAACTGTAAATGTACATAGTCCTATCACGTATTTCAGTGGTACGCCAATAACAGTTTCAAATTTCAAACTAACAGCCAGTGTGTTCCATATCCTACGCTTACGATGAACCTAGAAAAGTTATTCATTTATGAGTAAACTTACCATGAGTAGAATTAAATTGCGCCTCCACATGGGACCACATCGCCTGATTTTCTTTTAAGCTGCAGGCGTCGGTTTTCTTATTTTCAAGAACGGATGCATTTGCACCCACCAGTTCAAGAAGTACATCTATCTCGTACTTCGAGAAGTTCGATGTTCATCTTTTATTCTCCATTATTCTCCAAAAAAGAAACCCACAGATCAGAAAGAGGTACCGGGGTACGTACACACACTTCTGCTTGTCGACGGAAAAAACAGCAAAGATAGAATATGGCACCAGCGATTATCTGTGCAATTTCATGTTTACTAACATCTTTGCGTCGCCAGGGCACGTTCCATTGCAATGTAAAGAGTTTACCGCGGTCAAATGCACAGTTGGCTGACGACGGTTCGCTGACCAGCGATTAACGTTGGTGCACTGCAGAAACATTTTAAACCCGATTTACTTTTAACCATGATCGTGGGACCTTGGTTATCATACTTTTTGACCGGGGTTGGTGCACTCGGCCATAAGTGTTAATCACTAGACATATGCACCAGAGAAACCGATTCACGATGCATATTTCACTCTTCTTCTTCTTCTGTAGTGGTCAATCCAAGGATTGGTTTGCAACAGCTACAATGGCAGCTTGTCTCCATTCTGTGCGTCTTTCAGCTTTTCTCTTCATTTCTTTATAGGTGTTACATCCCACATCTTTCACGATTTGATCCATGTACCTCAGTCGTGGGCTTCCTCTTGGTCTTTTTCCCTCGACATATCCCTCTATGATTGTGTTCAGGAGTCTTTTATGTCTTAATAGATGGCCTGTAAATTGCACTATTTTTTTAACAATGAAACTCCAGAAGCTTCTCTTCTCACATGCTCTTTCCAGAACCACTTCGTTTGTGACCTTGTCGATCCATTTTATTTTGAGCATGCGTCTATAGCACCACATTTCAGAAGAATTTAGAGTGTCGTCGTAACTGCCGTCTGCTTCACGTCTGCTGTGCAGCGAGCTACCTTAATTTAAGTATTAACTGTATTTTTCTTAATTGTCACTTCTTCTTCCGTGTGTATTTGCTTTTAGGAAGTTTTAATTTTAGTGTTCCATAGATTTCGTGTTTGTTTTGAATACAGTCAGAGAGAGTCCCTTTAGTCAGCCATAGTCAGTGTCAGTGTCGTCGTAACTGCTGTCTGCTTCACGTCTGCTGTGCAGCGAGCTACCTTAATTTAAGTATTAACTGTATTTGCTTTTAGGAAGGTTTAATTTTCGAGTGCTAGTAATAGTGTTCCATAGATTTCGTGTTTGTTTTGAATACAGTCAGAGAGAGTCCCTTTAGTCAGCCATAGTCAGTGTCAGTGTCGTCGTAACTGCTGTCTGCTTCACGTCTGCTGTGCAGCGAGCTACCTTAATTTCAGTATTAACTGTATTTTTCTTAATTGTCACTTCTTCTTCCGTGTGTATTTGCTTTTAGGAAGCTTTATTTTTCGAGTGCTCTTAATAGTGTTCCATAGATTTCGTGTTTGTTTTGAATACAGTCAGAGAGAGTCCCTGTAGTCAACCATAGTGCCAGTAGTGCTAGAGTTTGTTTTCAATACAGTCCAGAGACAGGTAGTGCTATTTTCATTGTTTTCTACAAGAAGTGGCTAGCAACCACAGTTTAGTGAATAAGCAGCCGCCTTTAGTGAATTAGCAGTCTAGTTAAAGGTTGATTAACTCTCTTCAGTAAATTGTTTCCTTAGGATGGATAGGATGTGTGACTGCTGTGTACGGACGCAGGAGCAGCTGGCCACTGTTCGCGAACAGCTGAGCGTGTTGATGGCCGCGGTCAGCCGTCTTCAGGCTGCTGCCTCGGAGTGTAGCGGCAGTGGGGAGTCTGGTGCGTCGCAAGGTACACCCCAGGTGTTACATGCTTCACCCACTGTCCCTGCTGTCGAGACATCTTCGCGGGTACCGGGCGCGGTTGGGCCACCCTCTCCCCAAGGGGAGTGGCGGGTTCAGCGGCGTTCGCGGCGCACGAGGCGGAAGGTCAATGTGGAGGCTGGCCGTGTGGCATCGCCCGCTCTGCTTGTGAGGGGACATGTGGCTGCTCCTTCAGCAAGGTCCGAGCAGGCACACGGGGGGAGGGGTTTATTAGTTATTGGGAGCTCCAACGTTAGGCGGGTGATGGAGCCCCTTAGGGAAATAGCGAGAAGGTCGGGGAAGAAGGCCAGTGTTCACTTTGTCTGCTTGCCGGGGGGTCTCATCCGAGATGTGGAGGAGGCCCTACTGGTGGCGATAGAGATCACTGGGTGCACCCGACTGCAAATTGTTGCTCATGTCGGCACCAATGACTCCTGCCGTCTGGGTTCAGAGGTCATCCTCAGTTCTTACAGGCGGTTGGCGGACTTGGTGAAGGCGGAAAGCCTCGCTCGCGGGGTGGAATCAGAGCTAACTATTTGTAGTATCGTTCCCAGAACCGATCGCGGTCCTCTGGTTTGGAGCCGAGTGGAAGGCTTAAACCAGAGGCTCAGACGATTCTGCGGAGATCTGGGGTGCAAATTTCTCGACCTCCGCTATCGGGTGGAGAAATGTAGGGTCCCCCTGAATAGGTCAGGCGTGCACTACACGCCGGAAGCGGCTACAAGGGTAGCGGAGTACGTGTGGAGTGCACATGGGGTTTTTTTAGGTTAGAGAATCCCCTCCCTAGGCCCGACAAGACGCCTCCTAAAACGCAGCAAGATAGGAGTAGGCAAAATGCAACAGGGAATAACAATATTAATGTGCTAATAGTAAACTGCAGGAGCGTCTATAGAAAGGTCCCAGAACTGCTCTCATTAATAAACGATCACAACGCCCATATAGTACTAGGGACATAAAGTTGGCTGAAACCAGACGTAAACAGTAACGAAATCCTAAACTCAGATTGGAATGTATACCGCAGAGACAGGCTGAACAGTGAAGGGGAGGCGTGTTTATAGCGGTAAGAAGTGCATTAGTATCGAAGGAAATTGACGGAGATCCGAAATGTGAAATGATTTGGGTGAAGGTCGCGGTTAAAGCAGGCTCAGACATGGTAATTGGATGTCTCTATAGGCCCCCTGGCTCAGCAGCTGTTGTGGCTGAGCACCTGAAGGATAATTTGGAAAATATTTCGAGTAGATTTCCCCACCATGTTATAGTTCTGGGTGGAGATTTTAATTTGCCGGATATAGACTGGGAGACTCAGACGTTCATAACGGGTGGCAGGGACAAAGAATCCAGTGAAATTTTTTTAAGTGCTTTATCTGAAATCTACCTTGAGCAGTTAAACAGAGAACCGACTCGTGGCGATAACATATTAGACCTTCTGGTGACAAACAGACCCGAACTATTTGAAAAAGTTAACGCAGAACGGGGAATCAGCGATCATAAAGCGGTTACGGCATCGATGATTTCAGCCGTAAATGGGAATATTAAAAAGGGTAGGAAGATTTTTCTGTTTAGAAAAAGTGACAAAAAGCAGATTTCAGAGTACCTGTTGGCTCAACACAAAAGTTTTGTCTCAAGTACTGATAGTGTTGAGGATCAGTGGACAAAGTTCAAAACCATCGTACAATATGCGTTGGATGAGTATGTGCCAAGCAAGATCGTAAGAGATGGAAAAGAGCCACCGTGGTTCAACAACCGAGTTAGAAAACTGCTGCGGAAGCAAAGGGAACTTCACAGCAGACATAAACATAGCCAAAGCCTTGCAGACAAACAAAAATTACGCGAAGCGAAATGTAGTGTGAAGAGAGCTATGCGAGAGGCGTTCAATGAATTCGAAAGTAAAGTTCTATGTACTAACTTGGCAGAAAATCCTAAGAAATTTTGGTCTTATGTCAAAGCGGTAGGTGGATCAAAACAAAATGTCCAGACACTCTGTGACCAAAATGGTACTGAAACAGAGGATGACAGACTAAAGGCCGAAATACTAAATGTCTTTTTCCAAAGTTGTTTCACAGAGGAAGATTGCACT
The DNA here is from genome assembly GCF_023864275.1 of Schistocerca cancellata. Taxonomy (NCBI): domain Eukaryota; kingdom Metazoa; phylum Arthropoda; class Insecta; order Orthoptera; family Acrididae; genus Schistocerca; species Schistocerca cancellata. The sequence continues at coordinate 848,471,056 of NC_064628.1, forward strand.
GTAGTTCCTTCTCTAGATTGTCGCACAGATGACAAAATGGTAGATATCGAAATAGACGACAGAGGGATAGAGAAACAATTAAAATCGCTCAAAAGAGGAAAGGCCTCTGGACCTGATGGGATGCCAGTTCAATTTTACACAGAGTACGCGAAGGAACTTGCCCCCCTTCTTGCAGCGGTGTACCGTAGGTCTCTAGAAGAGCGTAGCGTTCCAAAGGATTGGAAAAGGGCACAGGTCATCCCCGTTTTCTAGAAGGGACGTCGAACAGATGTGCAGAACTATAGACCTATATCTCTAACGTCGATCAGTTGTAGAATTTTGGAACACGTATTGTGTTCGAGTATAATGACTTTTCTGGAGACTAGAAATCTACTCTGTAGGAATCAGCATGGGTTTCGAAAAAGACGGTCATGTGAAACCCAGCTCGCGCTCTTCGTCCACGAGACTCAGAGGGCCATTGACACGGGTTCACAGGTAGATGCCGTGTTTCTTGACTTCCGCAAGGCGTTCGATACAGTTCCCCACAGTCGTTTATTGAACAAAGTAAGAGCATATGGACTATCAGACCAATTGTGTGATTGGATTGAGGAGTTCCTAGATAACAGGACGCAGCATGTTATTCTCAATGGAGAGAAGTCTTCCGAAGTAAGAGTAATTTCAGGTGTGCCGCAGGGGAGTGTCATAGGACCGTTGCTATTCACAATATACATAAATGACCTGGTGGATGACATCGGAAGTTCACTGAGGCTTTTTGCAGATGATGCTGTGGTGTATCGAGAGGTTGTAACAATGGAAAATTGTACTGAAATGCAGGAGGATCTGCAGCGAATTGACGCATGGTGCAGGGAATGGCAACTGAATCTCAATGTAGACAAGTGTAATGTGCTGCGAATACACAGAAAGATAGATCCTTTATCATTTAGCTACAAAATAGCAGGTCAGCAACTGGAAGCAGTTAATACCATAAATTATCTGGGAGTACGCATTAGGAGTGATTTAAAATAGAATGATCATATAATGTTGATTGTCGGTAAAGCAGATGCCAGACTGAGATTCATTGGAAGAATCCTAAGGAAATGCAATCCGAAAACAAAGGAAGTAGGTTACAGTACGCTTGTTCGCCCACTGCTTGAATACTGCTCAGCAGTGTGGGATCCGTACCAGATAGGGTTGATACAAGACATAGAGAAGATACAACGGAGAGCAGCGCGCTTCGTTACAGGATCATTTAGTAATCGCGAAAGCGTTACGGAGATGATAGATAAACTCCAGTGGAAGACTCTGCAGGAGAGACGCTCAGTAGCTCGGTACGGGCTTTTGTCAAAGTTTCGAGAACATACCTTCACCGAAGAGTCAAGCAGTATATTGCTCCCTCCTACGTATATCTCGCGAAGAGACCATGAGGATAAAATCAGAGAGATTAGAGCCCACACAGAGGCATACCGACAATCCTTCTTTCCACGAACAATACGAGACTGGAATAGAAGGGAGAACCGATAGAGGTACTGAAGGTACCCTCCGCCACACACCGTCAGGTGGCTTGCGGAGTATGGATGTAGATGTAGATGTAGATGGTCTTCCTCTGTCCCGAGAGTCCATGTTTCACACCCATAGCATGCCGCGCTCCAGACATATGATTTCAAAAATCTTTTCCTGATTTCAAGGCTGATGCTCTTAGATGTTAATATGTTTTTCTTCTTGTTAAAAGCAGCATTTGCTTGAGCTATTCTACTTCTCACTTCTGCCTTGCTCCTTCCATCCCAGGTAATTTTACTGCCCAGATAAGGAAATTTATCAACTTGTTCAAGCAGTTCATTGTCTACATGAACTTGGACTTTCACTTGATCTTCTTTGTCGCATGCCATTACTTTTGTTTTTGCTTTATTAATTCTCATATTATATTCTTCACCCATAACTTTATCCATTCTATTCAGCAGGACTACAAGATCTTCTTCACTCTCAGCCAGGACAGCTATATCATCGGCATATCTTATCATATCTATTCGTTGGCCATGAATTACTACACCTGCCTGAATTTTTCCTCACTTTTTTCAGCGCCCCTTCAATGTATACGTTGAAGATAACAGGGGATAGTGCGTAACCTTGTCGGACCCCTTTCCGTATCTGCACCTCTTCTTGTTTTGTCCGTCCACGGATAACTGCTGTCTCGTTTTTGTACAGGTTCCACATCATTTTTCTATCCTTATGGCCTATTCCTACTTTTTTGAGTACCTCAAACATCTTATCCCATTTAACATTATCAAAGGCTTTCTCTACATCTACGAAAGCTATGTATGTTTTCAGGTTCTTATCTAGTCGTTTCTCTATTATTAGTTTTAGAGCAAATATTGCTTTTCTGGTTCCTCTGTCTTTCCGGAATCCAAACTGGTCTTCGAAGAGTGTAGTTTCGACTTTTTGTTCTATGCGTTTTAGGATAATTGAGGTTAATATTTTAGAGGCGTGAGTAACTAGGCAGAGCGTCCTATAATTTTCACATTTTGTAGCATTTGCGTTCTTTGGAATGGGGATCATAATGTTTTTCTCAAAGTCTGTAGGAATTTTACCCTGCTCGTACATGTTGAAAACAAGATTATACAACTCCTGATTCAGTTTTGCTCCTCCAGATTTCAGAAGTTCGGCTGGTATATTGGCTATACCAGGCGATTTGTTGTTTTTCAATGTTTTCAGAGCTAGTTCAAACTCTTCCTTTAATATAGGTTCACCTATGTTGTGTGCATCTACTTCTGTTTCTTCTTCCATGATGTATTCAGACAGGTCTGGTCCGCTGTACAGTTTTCCTATATATTGTTTCCATCTTCTTGCAACTTCATCATCGTCATACAACATATTGCCATTTACATCCATCACAGCCCTACACTTGTTTCTTCTGTCTCCAAAGCAATGTCTCACACATTTATAGGCCTTGTCGATATTTCCCTTGCTCATGTTGTCCTCAACTGAAATACACAGATCATCAAGGTATTTTTCTCTTGGTTGTTTTGCCTCTCTGTTGATTCTGTTTTTCAGACTCTTGTATTTCTCTTGGTCTTCCTTCTTCACAGAATTTTTTAATTTCCTTCTTTCTTCCATCACATTTAGTAGGTCATTAGTGATCCATTCCTTCCTTTTCTCTGTCCTTTCTTTTCCTATTACTTCTTCTGTTGCTTCTAAAATACCAGTTTTTATTTTTTCCCAGCTGCTTTGGATGTCATTGCAGCCCTGTGTATTTGTTTTCTTGTCTGTTTCTAGTTGATAGTGCTTCAGTGTATTTTCGTTTTTCAGGTTTGTCAAATCCCATTTACATGTACTTCTTTTTTTAATGTTCTTGAACTTTAGTGCAGTCGTCATCATAACGAGTATGTGGTCACTTTCCACATCACAGCCTGGATATGATCTGCTGCCCTTAACTTGGTTTTTAAATCTTTGCTTCACTAATATGAAGTCAATTTGATATCTGTCAATGTCACCAGGCATTTTCCAAGTATATCTTCTTCTTGGATGATGATTAAAGAAGGTATTTGTAATGCAAAGTTTATTTCTTTGGCAGAATTCTACAAGTTTATCCCCTCTTTCATTTCTTAATCCTAATCCAAAATTCCCTGTCACATCCTCTTCTTTACCTTCCCCAACAACGGCATTCATATCTCCCATGATGACAAGGTTTTCAGCTCCTTCAATTCTGCCTGTTACTTCTTCAAGGTGGTCATACATCATGTCGATTTCATCATCCTCGTGCCTCGTAGTTGGCATGTATACTTGGATTATGATTGTGTCTCTTGGTTTAGTTTACAATCGGACATAAATTATCCTCTCATTATGTTGAACAAATCCTTTTACTCTTAACCCCATCTCTTTATTGAGGATAATTCCCACTCCTGCAATCCCGGGATTGTCTTGTGCTGTTCCAGTGTGAATGATTCTGTAATCCCCTGACCAAAAGTCGCCAACGTTTGGCCATCTCATTTCTGAGACTCCCAGTACATCAATATCCATTCGTTTCATTTCCATTTTCAAGTTTTCCAGTTTATCACGTTTAAGAAGTGAGTTGACGTTCCATGTTGCTATCCTTCTTACATTAATGCTTTTGGATTTTGGTATCTCTTTAGTTGTCCCCACCCGGAGATCCGAATGGGGGACTATTTTACATCTGGAGAATTTAACCAAAGAGCTTTCCATCATAAGCTGTTGATACTTGGGATACCCGCCCGGGTCTTTAATGGAGTGGTTTCCCGTTGCCTTCTCCATTCTATGCCGTTGGCCACCTTGTGGCTCCTCCGCCTTTAGGAGCAGTTTCCCACCCCAAGGGCAAGAGAGTGCCCTTCCTTCTAGCCGCTCATCCGCCCTCCTAGAACGCCGTTATCCTGGGAGATATTCGGCTCAGTAGAAGTATAGGTTGGAAATGGAAGACCCCTAGCCCTCGAAACCTAATAGCGTCAGGGTCGGAAAAGAACAAGAGTTGGCCGAGGGTGGCCAAATAGGAAAGATAAAAGTGAGGAGCCTGTCATAAGTAAGTGGAAGCAATGCCAGGACTCAGCTCGGGACCCCGTGGTCGCCACCCACGTACTCACTAGGTGTGAGTCCCTGAAGTGATTTCACTCTAGCAGCAAGATTTAATCACAGAAAACACAACAGGCAAAACAGTACCAACTACATACGCCCAAAGTAGTGGCTCACGACAATTCGTATTTCTGATATAATCTGGCAGGTGAAACACTGTTTCATTCTGATTAAAATTCGTTTTTATTCAAAATAAATAAACATGTGAACAACTGTAATTATGTAAGTGAGCACTCCCAGTACTTTACCAGTAACATCCCAAGTAGAATACTAGTTCTGGCTTTCTTTTTGGTGTATATTACGATGAAGCCCCACATGTTTAGGCGTCCCTGCATCTCGGCAATCTTCATATTCTGTGTAAGTCGATGGGGTAAAGACCACATAATGTAATGAAGTGTACCATTCTCTTAATCAGGTCATCCGGCGTGACCGGAGTCTGTATGTGACACTTGGGAAATGTTATACACAAGTCTGACGATATTCCTGTCGTTCCTGTCATCCTGTCCGTTCTGCTTGTATTTCTCATATGTTCTCATTTCACCGTCTTCCGAGAACCTCTTTATCTTTGCCTTATCTGTCGACTTAATTTTCAAATGCGTGTACAGCACCACTTTCCAATCGCTTCGCTTGTCATCTTTCGCGGTTTTCTAACTGTCCGTGACTCATTACCACTCAGTGGGGCACTCCAAATATACATCCTCCGAGATCTCTTCCTCAAATTACGCCTTGTTATTTGATATTAGTGGCCCTTTTTTTTACCAGAAATACCTTCTTTGCCTGAGCCAGTTTGCTCTTTACGTCCATCTTGATTTGTTCGTCATATGTTATTTTGTTTCCGAGTTAGAAGAATTCCGTCGCTTCAGCTACTCCTTGGTCACTACTTTTTGTGTTAAGTTTGTCGCTAATCTCATTTTTGCTCTACCTATTTACTTTAGTATTTCTCTATTCACTCTCACTCCATAGACTGTGCTCTTAGGCTACCCATTTCATTCAACGGATCCTGCAGTTCCTCCTTACTTTACCGACCAAGGTGGCGCAGTCGTTAGCACACTGGACTCGCATTCGGAAGGCCGACGGTTAAAACCCGCTTCTGGTCATCCTGATTTAGGTTTTCCGTGATTTCCCTAAATCGCTTCAGGCAAATGCCAGGATGGTTCCTTTGAAAGAGCACGGCCGACTACCTTCCCCATCCTTCCCTAATCCCTAATTATGCGACAGATGGACTCGCCATTTGGTCCCCTCCCGCAAATCAACCAACCAACCAATCTTCATTACTTTCACTTCATCACACACATCCTTTCACCGTCAATTTTATTCCCACTGCTGAAAGTTTGTGTTATTAATATTTGTTTGCTAGTCACTTGAAATCTGTCAAATCTGCTTCGATTAAACCCTGTTTGATTACAATTGTGTACATTAAGTTTTACTGTATCTTAGCTGCAAAGCAAGGAAGTTTTGCCATTCGAAACTTGAGGTATACATTTTGCGAATGTTCAACCTTTTCATCATGCGCAAGTGTTGCCAACTGTTGGGCATCACTATGGAAATATCAGCGACTCTCTGTAGCATTGTGCAGCAGCCCTAGAGGGCAGAGTATACAGATGTGGTTGGTTCGCTGTATTCCTCTGTATGATTTGTTATTGTTATTGTTATTTTGAATGGTAATTATTGAATAAAAGTTTACTATTTATTTTGATACAGAATAGAGCCGTGGTAAAAACTGGTTTTGAAGAGCAGTCGCCCTCCATTTCTGATGGTGGCGCCGCTGTGGCATGCGCAGCTTTGGTGTCTCCCTCTGGTGGGAAAGGGGAAAGGTTGCCTGTTCACGTGCATTTAAGGGGCGCAATGAGCTCGCCAGTCAGTCAGTCTGGGTCAGTTCAAATGGTTGGTTCAAAAGGCTCTGAGCACCATGGGACTTAACATCTGTGGTCATCAGTCCCCTAGAACTTAGAACTACTTAAACCTCACTGACCTAAGGACATCTCACACATCCATGCCCGAGGCAGGATTCGAACCTGAGACCATAGCGGTCGCGTGCTTCCAGACTGAAGCGCCTAGAACCGCACGTTCACACCGGCCGGCTAAGTCTCGGTCAGTCTCTGTTCCCAAGTTGCTAGTCTGTCTCTCGTCCACATTTGGTAGGCACTAAGTCTGCCTGTCGTTCGGAGCAACCTTTAAAGCCGGCAAAATGAGAGTCTTTCAACTCAGCGAGTGGTCACTCGGTCGGGGATTAGGTCCTGCATCTGAGTCTGCGCGTTAGGCCGCCAGTCTGCTCGAGTTTGCTCAGGCAATGGTCATTGGCTGTTGGTTCGATTGGTTGGTCGGTCGCGCACTGAGACACAAAATGACTTGTCCGTCTTGAGCGTCGGCGCATGTGAGGTCGCCACGTGAGTCCAGTGGGTCGTGGCGTATAGTGAGAGGTAGTGACTTTGCGGTCAACACGAGAGCAACAGGAGTCAACCCACGAAATCAGTCTGGCCGGTGCGAGCTGCGACGCCGTGAGACCGAAGATCGGCGCGGGTCCCTGCGTCCGTTGAACCGGCTGGCAGCGGACGGTTCGAGAGAGAGATTTGGGGGTGCTGCGCCAGGTCTTCTCGAGAAATAGCAGTTTATTAGAAGTGATTGGTGATATGTTGTTTCATTTACTCTTGTTCAATTTTCTTGGTGAGGTCACCAGCCGTTTTGCTTTGGGGTCGTCCCACCATCCTTCTCGGTTTGCCCACCCGTGGGAAGGTGGTTGTTTATAAATTGGGTGGTCCGTTTTTTTCCTTGTGGAGTAGGGGTGGGTTAGAGCAATCTGTCGTTAGGGTTGTTCGGTAATCTCCCTATCAATGTACCGTACGTTAGTAGCTGCCTCTGTCATGGTTGTCGGATTTGGTGTGTTAACGAATTTATTGGAGTGTAACGGCCTAATACCTGAAATATGTTTTGATCTTTGGAAACTTTGATACTTTTGCCTATGGTCTTGAGAGATGGTATCTGTGACACTGAAGAGCATCTTAACTATTGTTTGGCCAACTTTGTATAATTTTATATAAGGCCGCATTTCATGGGCTTTTATTTAAATGATCATTTTAGTATATAAAGTTGCTTCCCTTTCACCGTGAGACTTTTCTTAGACGTTAAAATCAAGTTGCATCTTCGGTGGCAAGGTTAATATTTTAATTGTTAGTGTTTTGTACCATTTCCATACCTCCTACGGGGGATGCATAGTTTGTGTGCTTGTGTAAATTGTTAAAACTCGTAGTTTAAAGTAATCTGGTGTGTTGCAGATTTGCACCAGTGTAGTCTTTCAGAAGCTGTTGTGAGCGGTCGTTATTACGGCTGTGTCAATAGGGAGCGTCAAGGTTCTCTACCCGAAAGCTCATACAGTCAAAACTTGTTTCTTTGTTCAGATGTGTGTGAAATCTTATGGGACTTAACTGCTAAGGTCATCAGTCCCCTAAGCTGACACACTACTGAACCTCAATTATCCTAAGGACAAACACACACACCCATGCCTGATGGAGGACTCGGACCTCCGCCGGGACCAGCCGCACAGTCCATGACTGCAGCGCTTGAGACCGCTCCGCTAATCCCGCGCGACTTGTTTCTTTCTGCCTCTGAATAAATTGTAACTTTGAAATTTAGAGGGTGCTTTCTGATTACAATTTAAATTTGTTTCTTTTAAAAAATGCTTTTAGGCACTATTAAAGTGAATAAAATTCCCATTTGTTAAAAGGAATTTCGTTATGATTTCATCAGTTATTCCCTGGCAGCTACTTCCATGCTTACATAGTGTGATTGAATGTGCTAATGTTCTTGATGAATCGCTAGTAAATAAAATAAATTCTGAAGAATATTCTTCGAAAAGAAATCATGGTTCAAGAATATTTCGTAATCAATTTTGTAATCCATAAAATGAAGCCAAGTGTACAAAGCATGTTTTGTAAACAGGTAAATATTTTTGTGTAAACATTACATAGAAAATCGTTGAAAATATCACCTAAGAGCATTATCGCATAAAGAAAAAAATTCTTCCTTCCAGAAAAAATTCAGGTCTCGAAGGATTAATTAGTTGCTAGCTACCGTATGTGGTACTAAATTGTATACCACGCCGCCTGTCGCGAACACGTCATGGAGCACCGGGTGGTCTTTAATCCAGTACCGCACCGGCGGCCTGACGTTCCGCAGGAGCCGCTTACGGCACAGTCTGGGCTCCAGCAGGTGCAGCTAAGCCCCAGAACGGTGGATGCTGGGACGACCTGACCGCGGCGGACCGCGGAGTCCTACATTATTCATACTAAGCGCACACATCGGCCGGGCGTGCAATTTTAATATCACATCAAAGCCCCGCCTAGAGCCCCACAGGTTTTACTTTGGCTTTGGTTCCGTAGGGTAATCGTGTCGTTCCGAGAGATCACCTGCTTGTTTACCTGCTGCAGTGTGCACCAGCTACGCTACACTCACCGTCACAACATAGAAAGACTATCACTCGATAGTCCCATCTGAACCTGGGTTCTAGGAAAGAAATAGCTCATCTCGTGGGTACACACCAGGCGAATATCCTGTGAGAAATGCTAAATCCGAAGAAAAACGATTTTAAAATCCGGGTATGTAAAATGTTCACGTTGTTTCGTATAACTATTATAAAAAGTGTTTGAAATAAAACCAGCAAAGGCGGCAAACGTATTTTTTTTTTGTTCTGTAACCAATTTCGACATTAAAGTGGTCGTCTCGAAGACTAAATGGAAAAAAAAGAAAGTGTGCAGATACGGCCGACACAGAAAGTGTGCAGATACGGCACGCGTCTGGATAAGAAGATCGCTGCGTCATTTAATACACTCCTGGAAATTGAAATAAGAACACCGTGAATTCATTGTCCCAGGAAGGGGAAACTTTATTGACACATTCCTGGGGTCAGATACATCACATGATCACACTGACAGAACCACAGGCACATAGACACAGGCAACAGAGCATGCACAATGTCGGCACTAGTACAGTGTATATCCACCTTTCGCAGCAATGCAGGCTGCTATTCTCCCATAGAGACGATAGTAGAGATGCTGGATGTAGTCCTGTGGAACGGCTTGCCATGCCATTTCCACCTGGCGCCTCAGTTGGACCAGCGTTCGAGCTGGACGTGCAGACCGCGTGAGACGACGCTTCATCCAGTCCCAAACATGCTCAATGGGGGACAGATCCGGAGATCTTGCTGGCCAGGGTAGTTGACTTACACCTTCTAGAGCACGTTGGGTGGCACGGGATACATGCGGACGTGCATTGTCCTGTTGGAACAGCAAGTTCCCTTGCCGGTCTAGGAATGGTAGAACGATGGGTTCGATGACGGTTTGGATGTACCGTGCACTATTCAGTGTCCCCTTGACGATCACCAGTGGTGTACGGCCAGTGTAGGAGATCGCTCCCCACACCATGATGCCGGGTGTTGGCCCTGTGTGCCTCGGTCGTATGCAGTCCTGATTGTGGCGCTCACCTGCACGGCGCCAAACACGCATACGACCATCATTGGCACCAAGGCAGAAGCGACTCTCATCGCTGAATACGACACGTCTCCATTCGTCCCTCCATTCACGCCTGTCGCGACACCACTGGAGGCGGGCTGCACGATGTTGGGGCGTGAGCGGAAGACGGCCTAACGGTGTGCGGGACCGTAGCCCAGCTTCATGGAGACGGTTGCGAATGGTCCTCACCGATACCCCAGGAGCAACAGTGTCCCTAATTTGCTGGGAAGTGGCGGTGCGGTCCCCTACGGCACTGCGTAGGATCCTACGGTCTTGGCGTGCATCCGTGCGTCGCTGCGGTCCGGTCCCAGGTCGACGGGCACGTGCACCTTCCGCTGACCACTGGCGACAACATCGATGTACTGTGGAGTCCTCACGCCCCACGTATTGAGCAATTCGCCGGTACGTCCACCCGGCCTCCCGCATGCCCACTATACGCCCTCGCTCAAAGTCCGTCAACTGCACATACAGTTCACGTCCACGCCGTCGCGGCATGCTACCAGTGTTAAAGACTGCGATGGAGCTCCGTATGCCACGGCAAACTGGCTGACACTGACGGCGGCGGTGCACAAATGCTGCGCAGCTAGCGCCATTCGACGGCCAACACCGCGGTTCCTGGTGTGTCCGCTGTGCCGTGCGTGTGATTATTGCTTGTACAGCCCTCTCGCAGTGTCCGGAGCAAGTATGGTGGCTCTGACACACCGGTGTCAATGTGTTCTTTTTTCCATTTCCAGGAGTGTATTGGCCCTCTGCTGTGTAGGTAAACTGACAAAGATGCTATACGTCTGTACCTTGTCCTTATACTCTGTGCTTAGTGTTTGCTTCTGTTGTGCTTTCATTAGAACACCTGACGAATAAGGGAGAAGGTATGTCAACTGCAACTTCTGTTTTAGGAAATGTGAGTACTGCATGTGTCAGAATATATTCATTCCAGGAATTTTTAATCTGTTTTACAAATTTTTAACTACTACGAATCTTATAACTGGCATATTTTCAGCCCTTCCTTTGATCATAGAACAGACTCTCCCCAATCTAATATTTTTCAGGAATGTCTAACAAAATTGTATTCAGACGATCCTGTTATTTCTTTTATGTATTTCAGGTCTTAATGTAAATTAAAATGTAAAGAAAAATGCTGTACGAGTTAGTAAAATGTTATTGCACGTAACTTCGCCGTATTCATAGGGAACGTTTACGGGAAAAAATTGTTAAGTGTAGAAGTGACAAGTGAAAGGGCTAGTCTACATCACCACTCGGAAGTGTGTAAGTGGATGGAAAAAATTTTTTAAATGTTTGGTAAGATCTTATGGGACCCAGTTGCTTAAGTAATCGGTCATAAGTACTTCATTAGCGTTTTTTTCAGTTAATATATAAATTAAAATTTTTTTTAAGAATTAGATTGTGTATAATTTTGAAACTTCCTGGCAGATTAAAACTGTGTGCCCGATCGAGACTCGAACTCGGGACCTTTGCCTTTCGCGGGCAAGTGCTCTACCAACTGAGCTACCGAAGCACGACTCACGCCCGGTACTCACAGCTTTACTTCTGCCAGTACCTCGTCTCCTACCTTCCAAACTTTACAGAAGCTCACCTGCGAACCTTGCAGAACTAGCACTCCTGAAAGAAAGGATATTGCGGAGACATGGCTTAGCCACAGCCTGGGGGATATTTCTAGAATGAGATTTTCACTCTGCAGCGGAGTGTGCGCTGATATGAAACTTCCTGGCAGATTAAAACTGTGTGCCCGACCGAGACTCGAACTCAGGACCTTCGCCTTTCGCGGGCAAGTGCTCTACCAACTGAGCTACCGAAGCACAACTCACGCCCGGTACTCACAGCTTTACATATGGTTTGGAAGGTAGGAGACGAGGTACTGGCAGAAGTAAAGCTGTGAGTACCGGGTGTGAGTCGTGCTTCGGTAGCTCAGTTGGTAGAGCACTTGCCCGCGAAAGGCAAAGGTCCCGAGTTCGAGTCTCGGTCGGGCACACAGTTTTAATCTGCCAGGAAGTTTCATATCAGCGCACACTCCGCTGCAGAGTAAAAATCTCATTCTGTGTATAATTCTGTTTATTTTGAATTAATTGTTTACACAGTACTTAATCTAACGTTAACCTACGCTATGAACAACACACATACGCATGTCCGGGGGGGGGGGGGGGGCACTCGAACCTCCGACGGGTAAAGCCGCGTGGACCGTGATTAAACGCCCCTGACCGGGTGGCTAGCATGCGCTGCAAGTGGATGGAGGTAGCTGTCTGCTAACTAGTAGAAAATCAGTTGCATCTACGAAGAAGTTGTTATTTTGTGAAATTTAAAATTTTCCCGGCGATTTAAATGTTCAGATAGATTTCGGGATTGCAGTCGGTCGACGTAAACTTCGTTCTATGTTATTTAAAATGGACACCTGTAGACCGCATATACCACGCTGATAGTATGGCCGCTCATGCGTCAGAGTCACGGTGATAGAAAGAGCACACCATCTGGTGGCAGCGCCCTCGCTGGTGGAACTGCAAAGATCAACTGTCTTCGATATTGCCGCTTGCCGCATCTATCGGAGTGTTCTGGAGTCTTCATCTGGAGCAAACCTCTGAGATGACTGGATTTCATGCATTGTCTAGCTGGTGGCCTCTGTCGCGGTTCATTAGATTTTCCGGGATGCGCATTTCAACAAATTCTTTTATAGAAATGTACCACTGAAAAGCCTGGGCTAGCAGGACAGAGCGGATTAGGTTGTGGAAAGGGGACAAAGTGAGTTCCTGTCAGTTGCACTCAGAACACGAACTTTATTTATCAACACACTATATTACAACACGGATGCAAACACTCAAAACTTTAATCGACCTTCGTTTACTAACTTTAGATCGCCTGAAGGCCAAACCCAAGACACATGGCTTAAGCAAAATTGAAATAAAAAGTTCTTCTAGAGGTTTCAACGAAGAATATCTTCTAAATCTTCATCTAATCCGCTGAAGGCCTTAGCAATTTAATTTTAATGGACCTGGGCTGGAGGTCGCATATTAGGCTATAAAAGGAGTTTCAATCAAAAGGCAGAAGGCCTTATCTTAAAACGTTTCATTCAAATTGGGCTGAAGACCCCATTCAAAAGCATAACAATCTTATGTCATAAGGGCAAGAGAAGAAGATTAATTTAATAGACATTAAAACTCAGCTGAACGCCGCTCACCAACAAGTAATTTAACGGCTTAAGCCCTGGAAGAACAGTTTCAATATTAAAGGGCAGAAGGCTGTATCATAAAACACTTCATATAAAATAAATAATAATAATCTCATGCCTTAATGGCCAGAAAAGGACGTCAATTTATGAGATATTAATACTGGGCTGAAGGCCACATATCAATAAAATATGTTTAATGGCGTAAGGCCTAGAAAGAGTTTCAATCTAAAAGGCAGAAGGCCTTTTCTTAAAACCTCTCCAGTGAAATTTGGCTGAAGGCCTCATATGAAAATACAATAATCTCATGCCTTAAGGGCAAGACAAGCACATTAATTTAAGGGATACTGATAGCTGAAAGTCACACATCAACCAAATAACTAAACTTTAAACAGGGAAATTGCTGCATAACACACAAGGAACAGAAGTTTCCAAGGGTCGGCCTGGGATTGTAACACTGACGGCAGTTTACGTGAGACAGGCAGCCTCTCCAACGACTTCTTAATCAGGAGGCAACCCAACCGCTCCACGCAACCAGCGAAACGACCGCAAGATTTCAATACACGACACAAAGAATATTCGCTCCCACAACGACCAACAACACTTCAGCTGTCGAATTGCACGCCGCACTGGACAGCAACAACACGACGTGGAAAATTTATTTTTTTTGGTCATCAGTCTACTGAATGGTTTGATGATGCTGTTGATATTACCCGATACTCATCTGACCAGAAATCCTTGTCTTCCTTCCACTTCACTTCACTGACCCCTACTATATCTAGATTGAGCCTTTGCATTTCCCTTTTCAGATTTTCTAGTTTCCCTACCACGTTCAAGCTTCTGACATTCCACGCCCCGACTCGTAGAACGTTATCCTTTCGCTGATTGTTCAATCTTTTTCTCATGGTAACCTCCCCCTTGGCAGTCCCCTCCCGGAGATCCGAATGGGGAACTATTCCAGGATCTTTTGCCAATGGAGAGATCATCATGACACTTCTTCCTGTATCCTGTGGATACACGTTACGTGTCTTTTAATGCAGTGGTTTCCATTGCCTTCTGATTCCTCATGTCGTTGATCATTGCTGATTCTTCCGCCTTTAGGGGCAATTTCCGACCCCTAGGACAAGAGAGTTCCCTGAACCTCTACCCGCTCCTCCGCCCTCTTTGACACGGCCGTTGGCAGAATGAGGCTGACTTCTAATGCCAGAAGTCTTCGGCCGCCAATGCAGTGGGGGGGGGGGGGGGGGGATCGAACCCGGGACTGAAGACGTTTTGATTATGAATCAAAGACGCTACCCCTAGACCTCGGGTCCCTGAAAATACACTGCCTAAAATTACGTCAACGACCAGGAGAGGTAACCGGAACGTCAACGGCCACAAGGCAGAAGATACCGCTGGTGAACTTCAATGACAGGGAATAAATTAAGGAAAGTTAAATTTCAGAGGAAGGCATGTGGAATCTTAGCCGACTTAAAAACACACACGTTTCTTGCCGTGGGAATGTTCCAAAAGCGACAACCAGGATAGAATGAAGAAATGTAAACAGTTGAGGCTCGATAGTAAGTTAACTGAGGACTCAACTTTCATTCCAAGATCGGTGGGCGACGAACTTCGTAGCACTCGCAAGCAGCACTTCAAACCTCAACCGCGGGTGCATGCCACCAGCGGCTCCAGCCCGACTGCACGCGACGGGGACCTGCTTGCTACCCCAAGCCAACCGACTGACTTGACTGCTGGTCTGTCAGCGACTGCTGCTTCGTCGCGACAGCACTGCTGGTGCGTCTCCCACTCACTCACTACCCGACACACAACGACCCTGAAATACTATCGTTCGCTCCAGAGATGGTACACAGTGCAGTTATCGATATGCGCTGCTGCTGCCTCTCACGGGAAAGTAAGGCAGGAAGTTAGTACACGCCAGTAAATGGAATAAGAAAACGAGGGGACACTACCTTAATAGATAAAAGACAATTAATGGGATGAATACGGCTCACCCATAATGATGTTGCTATGGCCAAAATTAATGTCTTGTTATTTACTCCATGGAATGTCATACTCAAGCCAGTTCGTCATCATCGACCGTCGTGACGCAGAGCCTGTGTGCTAACGCACTGTCATCATCGTTCTGGAACGCTGCCTCCACAAAAGCTGCGACCGGGGTCAGAGCCAGGGACCCTGGCCCGCCGACGCCAGACAGTCGCAGCCGGTGGTGGTCGTTGAGACAGGGCACTGCCCCACTACAGCCCCTGCCAGGTCCCCCGTGCGCGATTACGACAGGAGCCTATGACGCATGACTACAGCCGGCATAGTAAGTCCCTGCACAGCCGTAGCGCCACTGTCCAGGCAGCGGATTCCCATCACGCCAGCGCAACTACAGACGCCGCAGCAGGCGGCATTCTTCCTCGCCGCCGGGAATATTACGAGTGAAAGCAAATGTGACCCAGAGGTCCTACAACCAAAGTGTTGCAGTTGACCAATAATTTCAGAAGCTGCGACATCGTCGCGAAAAAAGAGTAACACGTATGTGGAATAAGTTTCCTTTAATTTACGTCTATGGTCACAAACTGTTTGATAACAGATTACCGGTTTCGGTCTTTAATGACCATCATCACATCTGTTTCATAAAAGCAAAGTCCTAATTATGGCTGCAGTACATTAGGACTTATTTTTTATGAAGTAGATCTGATGATGCTCTTTAAAGACCGAAACCGGTAATCTGTTATCAAACAGTTTGTGACCACAGACGTAAATTAAATGAAACTGATCAATAATTGTTGTTATTCTGTCATCAGGAGCCATCCGTGGACACACACCCATTATCCCATTCCTCACGCCTTACAGAGAACCCACCTTCGATTCTGGCAACGCGAAGTGGACACCCGTGACTGTTAACAACGCACGTTGACAGTATAATAATATAGTTTACGAACATAATTGTCACTGATTTACTCGCTGTTAATCATCAATGTATTGACCCAACTCATTTCATTACGCACAAAGACATTCTGATGTACATATAAAGAGAATCTTCCGTCGGTTATTGATAGAACAAAATTATAATAAAAGAAAAACACCAGTTTTCTTTTGTTCCACAGTATTATATTTATTGTGTTAACCGGTTTTCGGCTTACAAGGCCATCTTCCGACATTTACTGAGTATTGTCAGCAACGAAGTTACAATGTTTGCAAACAACATTGAAAGAGGAGTAACACGTCTAGACTGAAGCAGAAACGTACAGGAGGTAACCACAATGCCATAGATGTTAAGTGCTGTAAGTTTCTGCTTCAGTCTAGATGTGTTACTTCTCTTGTATGTTAACCGAATATCTAGAAACGAAGGAGAGGCTCCGCCCCCGCCGCATCCGTAGTGGTCCACAACCCCACGACGACTACCGCAGTTCACTTCACCCCTTCACCACCCCACACCGAACCCAGGGCCCCCCAGGGGGTCCACAACTCTTTTGTGGATACGTGCGTAGTGAGCACGGGACCCCGAGCTAATGTGGCCCTCCTTCCTTTCCGGGCTGCATACCTTCCCTTTCCTCATCCTTCCCCCTCCCCCATCTTCGCCCCCCCCCTCACCTCTCGCTCTTTCCTTCCCTTTCTCCCCCTCTGGGAGTATGGTTTGTGCCTACGTCCGGAGACGGACGCTCTAAACTATTACAAATTCCTTGCTTTCTATACTTGCAAGTCTTCGTCCTTCCTCTGTCCTTCTCTTTTCCTTCCCGCTTCTCTCTGCACTTTTCTCCACTGCAGCGTTTGAGACCCCTCTTCTTTCCTTTCCCTTTCTCTTTTTTCCTCCCTGTGCGTGTCTGAAGGCCGACCCACGCACTTCCATGCGTAGCCGGTGACGGGGTAACGCGTAATTCCCCGCCCCGGGTAGACAGGTAGGACACGTACGTACCCCCTGGTAACGGCCAGGCCCAGGGAGGGGTGATTACCTGAGCTGATACCTTCCGAAAGTACCGATTGGTCCCTCCGTCCGTTTGTCGGGAGGTGTGACCTGAGGTGTGAACAATCACCTAAGGCGGGAGTGCCCTCAGTGAGGGCCCCCACAAGGGAGGAGCGCGCCATCGGAGACGCTGGTAATCATGGGGGATTCTTCCGCAATGGTTTCCTCACCTTCCACTATGTCTGCTCACAAACGTAAGTATACTGAGTCTCAGCCACAGACAGTTCTTCCATCGTTGCCACAGTTCCTTGTTGTTTCTCGGTCTGACGAAGGTCACGACTTCTCCACAGTCAACCCTTTCATTATTCAGAAATGTGTCGACGCAATTGCAGGTCCTGTAAAGTCTTGTTGCAGATTACGGAATGGCACCCTGTTGTTAGAAACAGTCAGTGCCCTCCAGGCACAAAAATTGCTGCGTACTTCTCTGCTCCACACCTTCCCGTCCGGGTGGAACCGCACCGTACCTTAAATTCCTCGCGTGGAGTCGTTTATACACGCTGCCTCGATGGATTGTCTGACGAAGAAATTCAGCACTACCTGTGTTCATAGAGTTATGAAAAGGGTTGACACGAACATCATTCCAACCCGCACTGTCTTCTTGACATTTGACAAAGTTCAACTCCCATCGAAAATCAAAGCAGGCTATGAGATAATTTCCGTTCGCCCTTATGTCCCAAACCCTACGCGTTGCTATCGGTGTCAGCGGTTCAATCACACCAGCCAGTCCTGTTCCAATCCGGCCAAATGTGGTGCGTGTGGCAAGGATGCCCATGAGGGTGCTTGTCCACCTCCATCCCCTCGCTGCATCAACTGTATGGGTGACCACGCTGCTTCCTCTCGAGATTGCCCCGTTTTTAAGGACGAAAAGCTCATCCAGGAAATAAGAGTGAAGGAAAAGGTGTCGACCTTTGCTGCTCGAAAATTATTCGCCAGTCGCAAGCCCACCGTGCCTCAGACAGGAAAATACAGCACTGTCCTTGCTTCTCCTCGGCCAACAAAGGAGGCGGCCATGCAGACTTGCAACCTCACCTTTAGTGCCACAGTCGTCAGATCGGCCAGCGCAAAGATCGCTCGTTCAACCTCACCACTTTCGCCTGCCCACTCTATGGCTCACCCTTCGTCGGGTTATGCTAAATCTCGAGCCCAAAAGTCAGATGCCAAGTCTTCGAAAAAAGAGCATACTTGTGAAGAGTTTTTACGTACCGCAACTTCACAACCATCGGTTCCTCCTTCATCTATACATCATACTTCCAAGAAGGCTACAAAGAAACCCAGTTCCTCTCCTTCTCCGCCAAGGCGTGTCCCATCTACAGCACCACCTGGCGGAAATCGCCCTCGGCCGTCTTCTGTGTCGCCGAGGCGCACTGCTGGTGGCCGGTCAACCGGCCGATCGCTGGTGGCAGGGGCTGCTGCTGACCAACCTATGGATCAGGATCTTCTGCCTTCGGCTGAATGCCATTCCATGCTGTCGGTCGCAAGCTCTGAGCAGTCGTTAAGTTGACAGCACCCTTGGTCACATTCCTCCGTTTTCTGTTCACCCTATGTCCATTATCCACTGGAATATCCGCGGCATTCGAGCCAATCGGGATGAATTGTCGGTCCTGTTACGATCCTACTCGCCGGTCATCTTCTGTCTTCAGGAAACAAAGCTGTGTCCCCATGACCGCTTTGTTCTCCCTCATTTTCAGTCCGTCCGATATGACCTCCCCTCTGCTGAAGGCACTCCAGCCCATGGAGGACTCATGATTCTTCTCCATGATACTCTCCATTATCACCAAATCCCCTTAAACAGTTCCTTCCAAGCTGTCACCGTCCGTCTTTCCCTTTCTGGATACACGTTCTCTCTTTGTACTGTATACATTCCATCATCCACACCAATGGCACGAGCTGAGCTCCTTCATCTTCTTGGTCAGCTTCCACCCCCCTATTTGCTGGTTGGGGACTTCAATGCCCATCACCCGCTTTGGGGATCTCCACATCCTTGTCCAAGTGGCTCTCTATTGCTAGACGTCTTCCACCAAGCGGATCCAGTTTGCCTCAACACTGGGGTCCCCACATTTTTGTCTGCCTCCACGACAAATTCATCTCATTTGGACCTTGCGGTCGGTACTGTTCCGCTAGCTCGGCGCTTCGAATGGTTCGCCCTTGATGATACACACTCGAGTGACCACTTCCATGTGTCCTTAGACTGCAGCCTCCACTGCCATATATGCGCTCGCGACGCTGGAAATTTGCCCAAGCCGATTGGACACTTTTTTCGTCTCTAGCGACATTCGATAACCGTCGCTTTCCCAGCGTCGACGATGAGGTCACACATATTACCGACGTTATTCTTACAGCTGCGGAACGTTCAATACCACGCACCTCCGAATTGCCCCGGCGCCCCCCAGTTCCTTGGTGGAACGAGGCTTGCCGTGACGCAATACGTGAGCGGCGACGTGCTCTTTGCATTTTCCGTCACCATCCTACTTTGGCCAACTGTATCCGCTAGAAGCAGCTCCGTGCGCGATGCCGTCGCGTCATCCGCGATAACAAGAAGGCAAGCTGGAAATTCTTTATTAGCTCATTTAACACCTTTACTCCCTCCTCGGAAGTTTGGAGTCGGCTTCGACGGTTCTCAGGTGCGCCTAGTTTCTCCCCGGTCTCTGGGCTCACTGTCGCGCATGATACCTTAGTGGACCCCGTCGCAATTTCTAACCCGTTGGGTCAGCACTTTGCTGAGATTTAGAGCTCTTCAAATCACCCGCCAGCGTTTCTCCCGAAGAAACGTGCAGCAGAAGTGCGACATCTTGCTTTCTCCTCTCAAAATCACGAAAGCTACAATACTGTTTTCTCCATGCGGGAACTCCAACATGCCCTCTCTTCTTCTCGCTCCTCCGCCCCAGGACCGGATGGTATCCATGTCCAAATGTTGCTGCATTTATCAACCCATAGTTTGCGTTACCTCCTTCGCCTTTATAATCGAATTTGGACCGACAGTATCTTTCCCTGACGGTGGCGGGAAGCTATTGTCGTTCCCGTTCCGAAACCTGGAAAGGACAAACATCTCCCCTCTAGCTATCGCCCCATTTCTCTCACGAGTAGTGTCTGTAAGGTTTTGGAGCGTATGGTGAATTACCGTTTAGCTTGGTGGCTGGAATCCCGCAGTCTTTTAACACCAGCCCAATGCGGATTTCGGAAGCATCGTTCTGCAGTTGACCATCTTGTTGCTCTCTCCACTTATATCATGAACAATTTTCTCCGGAAACGCCAAACGGTAGCAATATTTTTTGATCTGGAGAGAGCATACGATACCTGTTGGAGGACCGGCATCCGCCGCACACTGTTCTCTTGGGGCTTTCGAGGCCGGCTGCCGCATTTTCTTCGCGAATTTATGGCAGAGCGCACTTTTAGGGTGCGGGTGAACACTACTCTCTCCCGTACTTTCTCCCAAGAAAACGGGGTACCCCAGGGATCCGTGCTGAGTGTTGTACTGTTTGCCATCGCCATAAATCCAATTATGGATTGTCTCCTTCCTGATGTCTCGGGCTCCCTCTTTGTGGACGATTTTGCGATCTACTACAGCTCTCAACGGACCAGCCTTCTTGAACGACGTCTTCAAGGAAGTCTCGATCACCTCCACTCGTGGAGCATCGAAACCGGCTTCCGTTTCTCACCCAGTAAGACCGTTTGTGTCAATTTTTGGCGACGTAAGGAGTTTCTTCCGCCCTCCTTACATCTAGGTCCTGTCAACCTTCCGTTTTCAGACCTCGCTAAATTCTTGGGTCTTATGTTTGACAGAAAACTGTGCTGGTCCTCCCACGTTTCCTATCTTTCGGCTCGCTGTCTGCGATCGCTTAACACCCTCCGTGTCCTGAATGGTACCTCCTGGGGAGCGGACCGAGTGGTCCTTCTCCGCCTCTATCGCGCCTTAGTGCGCTCGAAATTGGATTATGGAAGCATAGTCTACTCCTCTGCTCGGCCGTCTATTCTTCGGCGTCTCGACTCTATCCACCACCGTGGATTACGTTTAGTGTCTGGAGCTTTTTACACTAGCCCTGTGGAAAGCCTTTATGCTGAGACTGCTGAACCTCCGCTGTCCAATCGGCGAGCAGTCCTCCTGAGTCGTTATGCTAGCCATCTGTCTTCCATGCCTGCTAATCCAGCCCATGACCTTTTTTTCGACGCCTCCTTTGATGTAGGGTATGCAGGCCGCTCCTCCTCCCTACTACCCCCGGGAGTCCGCTTCCGTCAACTGCTCCATTCTCTTTCCTGCCGCTTTCCTAAAACCTTTTTGACAACTTGGGGTACAGCACCGCCTTGGCTCCGTCCCCAGATCTGCCTGCTCCGTGACCTTCGTCAATTTCCCAAGGATGGTACCCCTACACTTGTTTATCGTCGGGCATTTGCTGCTCTATGTGCAGAAATGACGGACGCCACATTTATTTACACCGACGGCTCGAAAACATCGTTAGGTGTAGGGAGTGCCTATATTGTTGGCGACACCCCAAATCGTTTTCGGCTTCCCGACCAGTGTTCGGTTTATACTGCGGAGCTTTACGCTGTTCTCCAGGCTGTCCACTACATCCGCTGCCATCAGCGGATACAGTACGTTATCAGCTCAGATTCTCTCAGCTCTCTCGTCAGTCTCCAAGCTCTTTACACTGTGCACCCTCTGGTCCACCGGATTCAGGACTGTCTGCGCTTGCTCCACCTGGGGGGCGTCTCGGTGTCGTTCCTCTGGCTCCCGGGACACGCTGGTATCTGTGGGAATGAGGCGGCCGATATAGCGGCCAAGGCTGCAGTCTCTCTTCCTCGGCCAGCTATTCAGTCGCTTCCCTTCACCGATCTACGGAGCGGTTTATGTCGCAAAGTTGCTCATTTATGGCATGCGCATTGGTCAACACTTCCCCGTAATAAATTGCGGGAAGTGAAAGCCCTTCCTTGCGCTTGGACCTCTTCCTTCCGAACGCGTCGTCGGGAGGAGGTAATTTTAGCTAGACTCCGGATAGGGCACTGTCTTTTTAGCCATCGACATCTTTTAAGCGGTGATCCTCCCCCACTCTGTCCCCACTGCTCTCAGCTGTGGACGGTAAGACACCTTTTAATTGAATGCCCCTATTTTAATCCGTTACGCTCCCGTCTACAGCTATCGCCTGATCTATCGTCGATTTTAGCAGATGACACGCGCTCAGCCGACCGCGTTCTCCAGTTTATTAGTGACAGTGAAATGACGTCAGTCATTTGAAGCTTTTTTTGGGGACAACCACCCCCTTTCTGTAGTGGATTTTTAAGCATTCCTTCTACTTTTAGTTTCTCCAATTTTATGACTTTGTTCCCATTGCTGCCGGTTTTCACTTTCGGTTTTTTACTGTCTTAAGTCACGGGCTGGGCGCTAATGACCATAGAAGTTTTGCGCTCTAAAACCACAAACAAAAAAAAAAAAACCGAACCCAGGGTTATTGTGCGGTTCCGTCCACGGTGGACCCCCCAGGGAACGTCTCACACCAGACGAGTGTAACCCCTATGTTCGCGTGGTAGAGTAATGGTGGTGCACGCGTACATGGAGAACTTGTTTGGGCAGCAATCGCCGAAATAGTGTAACTGAGGCGGAATAAGGGGAACCAGTCCGCATTCGTTGAGACAGATAGAAAACCGCCTAAAAACCATCCAGATACTGGCAGGTTCACCGGACCTCGACACAAATCCGACGGGCAGATTCGTGACGGGGTTACTTCTCTTACAATGTTGTTTGCAACAATATCTGAAGATGGCCTTGCGAGCCGAAAACCGGTTAACAAAATAGAAGTAATACTGTGGAACAAAAGCAAACTGGTGTTTTTCATTTATTATTCTGATGTACATATTTTTTTTTTATTTTTTATTTTTTTTTTTTTTTGTGGTCATCAGTCTACTGACTGGTTTGATGCGGCCCGCCACGAATTCCTTTCCTGTGCTAATCTCTCAGAGTAGCACTTGCAACCTACGTCCTCAATTATTTGCTTGACGTATTCCAATCTCTGTCTTCCTCTACAGTTTTTGCCCTCTACAGCTCCCTCTAGGACCATGGAAGTCATTCCCTCATGTCTTAGCAGATGTCCAATCATCCTGCCCCATCTCTTTATCAGTGTTTTCCACATATTCCTTTCCTCTCCGATTCTGCGTAGAACCTCCTCATTCTTTATCAGTCCACCTAATTTTCAACATTCGTCTGTACCACCACATCTCAAATGCTTCGATTCTCTTCTGTTCCGGTTTTTCCACAGTCCATGTTTCACTACCATACAATGCTATACTCCAGACGTACATCCTCATAAATTTCTTCCTCAAATTAAGTTTGGTATTTGATATTAGCAGACTTCTCTTGGCCAGAAATGCCTTTTTTGCCATAGCGAGACTACTTTCAATGTCCTCCTTGCCCCGTCCGTCATTGGTTATTTTACTGCCTAGGTAGCAGAATTCCTTAACTTCATTGACTTCGTGACCATCAATCCTTATGTTAAGTTTCTCGCTGTTCTCATTTCTACTACTTCTCATTACCTTCGTCTTTCTCCTATTTACTCTCAAACCATACTGTGTAATCATTAGACTGTTCATTCCGTTCAGCAGATCATTTAATTGTTCTTCACTTTCACTCAAGATAGCACTGTCATCAGCGAATCGTATCATTGATATCCTTTCACCTTGTATTTTCATTCCGCTCCTGAACCTTTCTTTTATTTCCATCATTGCTTCCTCGATGTACAGATTGAAGAGTAGGGGCGAAAGGCTACTGCCTTGTCTTACGCCCTTCTTAATACGAGCACTTCGTTCTTGATCGTCCACTCTTATTATTCCCTCTTCGTTGTTGTACATATTGTATATGACCCATCTCTTCCTATAGCTTTCCCCTACTTTTTCCTGAATCTCGAATAGCTTGCACCATTTTACATTGTCGAACGCTTTCTCCAGGTCGACAAATCCTATGAAAGTGTATTGATTTTTCTTTAGCCTTGCTTCCATTATTAGCCGTAACGTCAGAATTGCCTCTCTCTTCCCTTAATTTTCCTGAAGCCAAAGTGATCGTCACCTAGCGCATTGTCAATTTTCTTTTCCATTCTTGTGTATATTATTCTTGTAAGCAGCTTCGATGCATGAGCTGTTAAGCTGATTGTGCGATAATTCTCGTACTTGTCAGCTCTTGCCGTCTTCGGAATTGTGTGGATGATGCTTTTCCGAAAGTCAGATGGTATATCGCCAGACTCATAAATTCTACACACCAACTTGCCACATCCCCCAATGATTTTAGAAATTCTGATGGAATGTTATGTATCCCTTCTGCCTTATTTGACCGTAAGTCCTCCAAAGCTCTTTTAAATTCCGATTCTAATGCTGGATCCCCTATCTCTTCTAAATCGTCTTCTGTTTCTTCTTCTATCACATCAGACAAATCTTCATCCTCATAGAGGTTTTCAATGTATTTTTTCCACCTATCTGCTCTCTCCTCTGCATTTAACAGTGAAATTCCCGTTGCACTGTTAATGTTACCACCGTTGCTCTTAATGTCACCAAAGGTTGTTTTGACTTTCCTGTATGCTGAGTCTGTCCTTCCGACAGTCATATCTTTTTCGATGTCTTCACATTTTTCCTGCAGCCATTTCGTCTTGGCTTCCCTGCACTTTCTATTTATTTCATTCCTAAGCGACTTGTATTTCTGTATTCTTGATTTTCCCGAAACATGTTTGTACTTCCTCCTTTCATCAATCAACTGAAGTATTTCTTCTGTCACCTATGTTTTCCTTTCCAACATCTGTGATGGTCCTTTTTAGAGATGTCCATTCCTCTTCAACTGTACTGCCTACTGCGCTATTTCTTATTGCTGTATGTATAGCGTTAGAGAACTTCAAACGTATTTCGTCATTCCTTAGTACTTCCGTATCCCACTTCTTTGCATATTGATTCTTCCTATTCATACCCTAGGATGTACATTTATACACATTTATTTGTGTTTGTCATTTTGTAAGCATGAGTGTTTGTAGGAGCGTTACTTTACTCATCGCAAACTTACGTAGGAAGAACGCTATTGGTTCAAATGGCTCTGAGCGCTATGGGACTTCCGTGCTGCGGTCATCAGTCCCCTAGAACGTAGAACTACTTAAACCTGACTAACCTAAGGACATCACACACATCCATGCCAGAAGCAGGATTCGAACCTTCGAGCGTAGCGGTTGCGCGGTTCCAGACTGTAGCGCGTAGAACTGCTCGGCCACTCGATGAACGCTATCCACGAGTTTATTCTGTAGGTGATTTCCTTATCACTGAAGGCACAGATTTTCAGCAGAATCTAACTAAACTGGTCTGTGTGTGGGGGGGGGGGGGGAAGACGTACTGTGACTTAAGTAACGAAGGTTAAGTTGTGTCCACGTTGGACCCTGCTGTACTTGAGGTGGTACACCATGACGTATCAACAGTTGAAGTGGATAATCAATAACAATCAGATAAATACAAAAGGATAACTTATTAATAAGTTAGTTTACACTAGCTGCAGTTGATAATGAGGATATACGTAATTTTGAAGTTCATTAAGTCTTTCAGTGGTGCTGAATTATTTGAAATGAGATATAAGTTCTTCATCGTTCTCGAATGCTCGAAGACTAAAGAAGTCTCCTAATATTGGTAACGCTAATGCACTACTGTTCTAAATCGATGTAATATCCTCACTAAGACTTCCATACCAATGCCGATAAGTCTACAGATGCAACAGATCCGTTGCGGAGCTCTGAATGTAGCTGCTTAAAAAAGACGCGATGACTCCATCCTTTCGAGGAGAGCGAGTGATTGTGTTCGCTCGGTGACTTGCTGGCGGAAGGTTTCAATACGCCGCCTCCCGTGAATCTGCGGGTGGCTTACGGTGTGAAGGGTGTGGTCGAAGAACTGAACTCCTAATCTCGGAGCGTTCCAGTCAGTGAAGTGGTAGTAGTGGGTTTGGTTATCTTGTTCAGCTATAGTAGGATTTATTCTGGCTCGTGTCAACGACTTGCAAGTTACCAAATCAGCTGGAAACAATCTCACCTAGTATAATTCAGCTTAGATCTACTCGTGAAGGACATGATTAAAAGTAAGATCAGACTCTTTTTATCGGCTGCTTGTGAGGTAACGTGAGAGTTGTGGCGCCCTGGAAATATTATATGTTCAGAGTTGGGGCGGACGCACAGGAAACTCGTCAAAGCCGTGGCCCAGCAGCAACCACGTGGCGCCGGACGTTGGCCGAAACAAGAGGGGTGCAGCCGACCGCATCGCTGGGAATTCCGTGGTGACGCTGTATCAGTGAAAGAGACTTGAGAGACTTGAGAGTACCAAAGATGGCGGACTTTGTGAAATCATCATGGCAGACATTTCACAGTTCGTATAGAAATTAACAGTAGCCAGATGAATCATGATACCACAAAAAGAAACATGTACATTACTATTATTAGCACGACGATTCTGATGGTGTAAGATTTTCAGTTTCTTCATTAGTTTAAAGCTTAGTATCTGACGGTAAAATATACAAGTAACATCCAGAAACCAATTTACAAAATTTAAATGCTTCATCCGAGTTCGTCTATCGACGTGTCTTTAGAAAGCTATTGGTGTAAACCTAAATTGGTATGAATTACAGTCATGTCACTTCAATAGTACATGAGTTAATGGAGGTCAAACTGGCTGATTACTATCGATCGCGTCAGGCCGTAAGTACTCCACAGTTACACTAAAAAGCGGTAGCTGCATGCTTATAAATATATTTATTCATCTATATCTTTGTTTATGTCCGATATATACTATTCGTGAAGAAATTGGTTAAATATCTACTGTGTTTAGAAAGCACAGACATTAGGCTACTGGCCTACCTTTTGTTGCTATTCCTTTGATATACGTTTATTTATTTGTTTATGTATTTAATAATGTGTGTTAGAGCGTGCTTATGGTCCAGCTGTAGGCAGATTTATTTAATTTCAAGTATTTAAATTTAAATCCAGTATGTCGTATGCGTTTAAATATGTTTGTGAGTGTACGTTGGCTTGGAGACAAGGAGGGAGTGCTCTAGCCAAGAAAGTGCTCGTTAATGGTGAGACTGTATGGAAGTGGGGAAGGAGGACCGTTTCGAGAGAGAACACGAGGAGTTTGGAATGTTCCGGCGCGAGGGACAGTCGCACAGGACTCAGACAGTCCCGAGAGAGACTAGAAGAGTGTGCAGCGGTTTGCACGTGGTCGCGGCAGATAGAAATACCCCACAGTGCCGGCGTGTGCACGTGTGAGATTTCCAAGGCTTCTACAGTGAAGACGTAGTGTGCCTTTAGAAGCGAATATTTCGCAAGCTATGTTCTTGGTCATAACTAATTACGTGCAATAGGTATCTATCGTTTCCCTGTTATTTAACTTATATTTTATTTAACTGCTGGACCATCGACACCTATAAGTGTTTTGCAGAAATATACCGCGTTCTCAAAAATACTTCTACTATCGTATTCATCATTTACAGTCGTTAAGATAGCACCAGCTGATTTTATTTAATTGGTGTCTTCCATTTATAAATCTATATGTTACTTTCATAATTCGCATTTGCCGAGTGATAGAAACCTTCGACCATTCTATTCATGTGTATATTTTTATCGTATACTGCAGACCCAGCAGTATTTGGCTTGTAATGCGGCAACTACGTATCGCAGCCCCTGGAAAACGAAACAAGTCAAAACTTTTAATATTGCTGAGTCGGAGGGTACGCAGTTGAAAGCCACCTCATTTCATTCATTTTATATTATTTTAGAAAGTCTGCGTGCTCACACTGATCTGTTACTCAATGTAATTCCTCAGCAACTTGTGCTTGATGAGTTTTTTTTATATTCTTTAATTTGCAACATCGATTGTGCACAAATTCAGAGCTGTACTAACAAATGACTTTCACAGGTGGTCGAAGGAACACAGCTCTGTATTTCTTATACAGTTCTAGACGTCGAAGCTACGATACTCATCTTGCCAGAATAATTAATCCAGTTAAAAACTGATAGCGATATCTCCATATTTCAACACAAAAAGTGAAAAGAAATACAGGACACTCGTCTCTTTTCATTTGATTTCGTAGATAAAAGTGTGGTAACAGCAATACACGTGGTTCATTCAGCTGAATTGTTCACTTCAGATATTTCCAGAACCGTTTAAAAAATCGTAACTCAGTTTTGAAGCATGTTAAATGTGGAAACAGTCCTCACTAAATGACGCATACTCAGTCTCATTTCATAACTACGTTATTTGCAGATATTTCGGTACTAGATTTACATTTTAAAATGGAATTAGGATTTCTGCTCTTAGTATTGTACATGATTTAAACAGTTTTTCACTCTTTAAAATCCGATTATTAATTTAAGAGAAATTGCCGTATTTACAACTTAGGATATGTTTGTTTTGATCATAAAACCGATTGCTGTGTTATGCGGAAGTTCATGTTGTGATGCAGAACTATCGTGTAAGGCTAATGGGGCCTCTTGACGCAGCTAAGAGAGTCTGATTAGGAAAGCAAAATTCTGGACATAAGTTTAATTTAAACTGTATACTAATAACAGTTGCCTACATGTACTTGGAACGAAGCACCAACTGGAAGATAAAGCTGGTGACATCTAAGGATGATTTTGCAGTTAACTACGCCAACTGTTATGACTGTGTTTGTTGCCAGAGGCTTGAAAGAAAAGTGCACATGAAAATTACAACTGATTATCATAATAGGGGATTCCGATATAAAACTGTAAAATAATGCCTTCGCGTCTTGGGTTTAATATCGAGACATACAGTTACAACTGCGTGCACGTAACAGCTATAAACTTACTTCGTGAGTGGTTCAAATTTTATTTCTTCATTGAATTCGGAAGGGACTTACACTTGTGCCATAGCTAATTGAATAACTGTAATCTCTAACAGCCTCCGTTTCTGATCACTTATTATTATGACAGTCAGTGGAAATATGCGGTGGTGATGTAGAGTGTGAGTCAGTGTTATCCATCTAAATTGTCGTTTCACTAACATTGCAGATTTTACACTGATGGAGCCAAAGAAACTGGTACACCTGCCTGATATCGAGTAGGGCACCTGAGAGCACGCAGAAGTGCCGCAACATGGCGTGGCATGGACTCGACTTGTAAGTAGGCTGTTTATGTTTTCTTTATGTAAGTTTGCTGTTTATGTTTTTTATTGGCAACGTTACATAGCACTTTGTATGAAAATCACTGGCTGTGCTGTGTGCAGTATGTGGCTAGTTTGCATTGTTGTCTGCCATTGTTGTCATGAACTGCTATAGCTGGATGCGAACAGCGCGTAGCGCTGGGCAATTGGAGGTGAGCCGCCAGCAGTGGTGGATGTGGGGAGAGAGATGGCGGAGTTTTGAAAAATGTCATGAACTGCTGTATATATTATGAATCTTGAGGTAAATACATTGTTTGTTCTCTATTAGAATCTTTCATTTGCTAAGACTATCAGTAGTTAGTGCCTTCCGTAGTTTGTATCTTTTATTTAGCTGGCAGTAGTGGCGCTCGCCGTATTGCAGTAGTTCGAGCAACGAAGATTTTTGTGAGGTAAGTGATTTGTGAAAGGTATAGTTTAATGTTTGTCAGGGCCATTCTTTTGCAGGGATTTTTGATAGTCAGATTGCGTTGCGCTAAAAACATTGTGTGTCAGGTTAAGCACAGTCTTGTACAATTG
Organism: Schistocerca cancellata; assembly: GCF_023864275.1. NCBI lineage: Eukaryota > Metazoa > Arthropoda > Insecta > Orthoptera > Acrididae > Schistocerca > Schistocerca cancellata. The sequence continues at coordinate 848,500,928 of NC_064628.1, forward strand.
TTCTAAGTGGACATTTCATATGCATAATTTGTTCTAAGGGGACGTTTCATACATTTCATTCCATTGCTGTAATCTGTAACACCTGAGGGTATAATTACAATAAACCTCAGGGGGGTACACGCCTACTTTGTGTACCATGTGTTTGGCAAGCACAAGGAGCCCTAGCTAATATGGTATTTGCTTATACAATTTAACACATCGGTACCATATTTCTCTAACACATAAATTACACAGCTATCTGATCATTTAACAGAGAAACAAACTTCTTTATTACGTCAGTGCCACATGTTTACGCAATTACAGAGTTGGATTACTTCACACTTAAGAAATTGTATTTTGTCTGTACTTTTTGCACTGTTCATATTTTTTTGAAACCATTGTGATACTATGAGAACTCTGAATGATGTATTTGGTAAGGGAGTATGATTTTAAAGTACGTTGGAGGCAGATGACACTTTTGACATGAGCAGAGAATTTTGTTAGGTTTTGAAATTATTGGAGGAAGCTACGACGATTTTGAGATTTGACTGAGGTTTTATGATGTTATTTTTACGACGACGATGTGTATTATGCTGTTGAGGTATGTTTATGTCAATAAAATTCTTGACCTGTGAAATGTTTTTATATGAGACTGTCACTGTAGCGGAAACTGCTGTCGTAAATATTTCCGTAAGAAAGTTAAGTGACCACCTACACATAATGCGACGTGGGCACCCAGGTGTGTCAGACACCTGGAGAACAAGCCTTTTCAGACGCTCAGGTAGAAAAGAAAGCCATTAGGGTGTGCCAGAGGCACAGGTGGAAGAGAAGGACAAAAGGAGGCCATTAAACTCGCTGTTGACAATTCTTTGTAGAGGGCATCGCTAATGCGACACGCTCGTTACTTGAAAACATATGATTTTTGTAATGCGTTGTGGGCACACAGCTGTGTCAAACACCTGGAGAACAAGCCATTAGGGAGTGCCTTTCATCGCTAATGCGACACCCTCGTTACTTAAAAACATATGATTACTCGCACTTTGTGCTAATTACTGAAATGCTTATGAATTGATGGGAAATATTCGTACATCTGCACACCTGATTATGACAAGTGTCTTTTTACGAGAGTTGAGAGCAATTAACTTATGAAACGAAATGCCACATGACTATTGAATGATATTTTTATGCTTTGCTTTTCGTAGTTGCTTATTTCATTTGATATCTGGTTTCCAGCTGTGTTACAGCATTGCTTTGATAAAATAAAATGCATTTGATAATGTGAACTCTTTCTGTCAACAGATCTATTAAATAATTATTTTATGATCCACATTCTTTAAAAAAGGAGCACTTGGAAAGGAAAGAACAATAAGAAGGAACTAGTAACTGGACACATAGTTTTCTTTTCAAGTACATGGTAATATTTTTTTTTACAATAAGTTGTTATGGTGCACCACTTTAATTACATAGACATTAAGATGTGAATATACATTTCCCTTGTCTGCATTATCGTCTTTACTGTAATATTTTTTCTGCTTGAGCTATGTCATGTTTAGGTATAAGTTGCTGCTGTTTGCCAGGCATAGTGTTACTGAATTGTACTTTGTGTTACTCTTCTAAGCTAGTTTTTCTTGTTTCCTGCACAGTGCCTTATATTAGTTGTAATATTGCACTTGCTTTGCTAATTTATGCTGCTAGCTTTGCCAATTTGCATTTTTTGTCATTTCTGTTTGTGTTGATTTGTTGTCATGCTGCATTGCCTCGTCCCTTGGTATATATATCTGAGCTCAGTAGATTTAAGTTAGCTTAAGAGGGGGTAGACTATATAAGAAACTGACTATGGAGAATAGGTAAAGAATGCATTGCGAAGAAAGATTTGGGCCCAAATGAGTATGGTACAATCAGAAATAATTATTTTGAAAGAAATATGAATAGAATACGGGAACGAGGTATAGGTAGGATTTTCTTGGAAATAAATGATGAGGTAAGCAATGTGTGAACATATAAATACAGAAAGCATGCTTAGATAGAATTTTTTGGTGGAAACAAAGGATGAAATACGAGGAAAGATATACGAAATGAAGTTTTGGGGTGGACTGCAGTACCAAATGTTACACTGAAAACAAACCCTGTCCTTTCCTTTTGTGTTATCCCACTATGTGTTTGTGTACCCTTGTGTATTTGTGTTTTTCCTGTCTTTATGTGTTTAGCTGATGAGAGCTATGCTGTAGAATTTTTCTAATACTCTGTTATTTTCTTTGTAAAGATGTTTAGACATTATTTATTCTGTTTTAATGCTCATGTGTGAAGTTGATGTTTCAAAAGTGATTCTGATCTTTTATTTTTGTACTCATGTCATAATTCCTGTAACACTGATGTATATGTTTATTTCTATTCTTTTGTAAAGCCCCTATTACCACAAATATTATCTGTATTGTTATGTTTTTAATGATGTTTTTTGTATCTTTGTAATTGTATTCTTATGTTATATAATTGTAATTGACGCCAGTTAATCAAATTAAGTAACTTGTAAGCATTCATTTCACTGCACACATTCTGTTGGTCATAGTTTATGGACAATATGTGAGAAGTAGGGACTGATAGTGTTTGCACGTGTGTTAATAATTCAGCAAGGGACTGGATAACAGCATTGCTGGTTCTAAGGACAATTCCACAAACTTTGTGAGTGCACAAGTGGGGGTATATGGACTTGCTATCTTCTCTGCAAGACTCTTCGATGGTGATTGTGCACCTGCACAGTCGCAGCAGATGGCTGCTGGCCATCTCTACCAGGACTACAGTGGGTCTACACCTTTGCTGACTCACCAGTACCACAATTTCTACAAGGACTACAGTGGGTCTGCACCTCTGGTGGCCCACCAATACTCTCTACCTGGACTGCAGTGGGTCTGCTCTGTGATGACCTACCTACCAATATTCTTCAACACGTCGACTGACTCTGCTGTGGGTTTGCTCCATTGTGGCGCATTACCTGTCAGCATGTCAAGAGTCAGCACTGTCTTTCTGTTAGAAGGACAACACTACTTCTTCAAGACTGCATGGACATCCACTACTTCCATGTGCATTGTCTTTATTGCTCAGACTTTGATAAAAGAAACGGCAGTTTTACTGTGGTGAATGATCAGGACTGTCTTTATTGACTGTGAGAAAATTTTAGCTTTTGACCAACATTGTATTAATCAGTGTGTGCATTTGATATCTTTGTGATTGTAATTATGAAAAATTTTTTCAAATCTGTATTGGCCAGTGCCCAACACCATTTGTAAAATTTTTTGTGGGGAGCATGGGGGCTATGTAAGTAGGCTGTTTATGTTTTCTTTATGTAAGTTTGCTGTTTATGTTTTTTATTGGCAACGTTACATAGCACTTTGTATGAAAATCACTGGCTGTGCTGTGTGCAGTATGTGGCTAGTTTGCATTGTTGTCTGCCATTGTTGTCATGAACTGCTATAGCTGGATGCGAACAGCGCGTAGCGCTGGGCAATTGGAGGTGAGCCGCCAGCAGTGGTGGATGTGGGGAGAGAGATGGCGGAGTTTTGAAAAATGTCATGAACTGCTGTATATATTATGAATCTTGAGGTAAATACATTGTTTGTTCTCTATTAGAATCTTTCATTTGCTAAGACTATCAGTAGTTAGTGCCTTCCGTAGTTTGTATCTTTTATTTAGCTGGCAGTAGTGGCGCTCGCCGTATTGCAGTAGTTCGAGCAACGAAGATTTTTGTGAGGTAAGTGATTTGTGAAAGGTATAGTTTAATGTTTGTCAGGGCCATTCTTTTGCAGGGATTTTTGATAGTCAGATTGCGTTGCGCTAAAAACATTGTGTGTCAGGTTAAGCACAGTCTTGTACAATTGTTCTAAGTGGACATTTCATATGCATAATTTGTTCTAAGGGGACGTTTCAGACTGAGTGCTGGAGGGAACTGACATCATGAATCCTGCACATCTATGCATAAATCCGTAAAAATACGAGAGAGTGAAGATCTCTTCTGAACAGCAGGTTGCAACGCATTCCAGATGTGTAAATAATGTTCATGCCTGGGGAGTCTGGTCACCAGCGGAAGTGTTTAACCTCAGAAGAGTGTTCTTGGAGCCACTCTGTAGCAATTCTGGACATGAATGGATTCAGGTGATGAGACAGGATCCTCACGTATTTTTCATCTGACAAAGTCGTGTCTGGACGTATCGGGGGCCCATATCACCCCAACTGCACATGCCCCACACCATTACAGAGCCTCCACCTTGCTTGAACAGTCCTCTGCTGACATGCTGGGTCCATGGATTCATAAGGTTGTCTCCGTAGCCGTACACGTCCATCCGCTAGATACTGCTTGAAACGAGACTCATCCAACCAGGCACCATGTTTCCATTCATCAACAGCCCAATGTTGATGCTGCTGGCCCAGGCGAGGCGTAAAGCGTTGTGTCGTGCAGTAATCAATGGTACACGAGTGTCCTTCGGCTCCGCAAGCCCATATCGGTGATGTTTCGGGCAATGGTTCGCGCTCTGACGCTCTGACACTTATTGATAGCCCAGAAATGAAATCTGCAGAAATTTGAAAAGGGTTGCACCTCTGTCACGTTGAACGATTCTTTTCTGTCATCGTTGGTTCCGTTCTCGCAAGATCGTTCTCCAGCCGCAGTGGTGTCGGAGATTTGATGTTTTACCGGGTCCCTGATATTCACGGTAGTTTCGTGAAATGATCGTACGAAAAAATCCCCACTTCATCACTACCTCGGAGATGCTATGTCCATCGCTCGTGCGCCGACTATGGCACCACGTTCAAACTCACTTAAATTTTGATAACCTGCCGTTTTAGTAGCAGTAACCGATCTGACAACTGCACCAGAGACTTGTTGTCTTATTTTGTGTGATGTCCTTAGGTAGTTAGGTTTAAGTAGTTCTAAGACCTAGGGGACTGATGACCATAGATGTTAAGTCCCATAGTGCTCAGAGCCATTTGAACCAATTTGTTGTCTTATGTAGGCGTTGCCGACTGCAGCGCCATATTCTGCCTGTTTACACATCTCCGTATTTGAATAGGCATGCCTATACCAATTTCTTGGGCGATTCAGTGTAGTTGAAGTAAAAAATGCATCGATCGTAATTTTGTCCAGCAGCTGATCTTCGTTATCCCAGCACTGGTGGGGGACGTAACTGCATTTAGACTCTTTTTAAATTCGAGATGTTCACTAAAAACTTGAAATATTATCATAAAATCTCCTAACTGAGGTAATTCTTGTCAACATTGTGGTTGTACCGTTTGTTCCACTGGATATTGTGGTACTGTGTGGCTGGATACACTGATCCGGTAGACCTTTGAACACCAAAATTTCCAACTATTCAGCCATCTATAAAATCTTAACCATATGTCCTACGTGATCCTGCATGGTATTGTTGTAATCTGTGGAAGATCATGTAACAACTTATCATAGTTAGAATGAGGCTAGTCAATATATGTGTAACACATGGTGGACTGTTCTCCCACAGTACAGATAGTACAAATGGGTTGTGATATCTCTAAATTTATCTGAGTAAGCCGATCAACAGGAATCAGTGTACTATGTCATCAACTGATTGAATTAAACTTTTAATTAATACGATCTATAACAGATTCCAAACCCACGTGGTGGCTGAACCAAACCTTCAGCTTTATTACAGACAAAATCTATCAAATGTTAACTTGAATGTAATGATCTGTTATTTGTTACGATCCCTCTTGAAACAATGCGCTTAGAAGATTAACTAGTGTACTTCTAGGAACTCAAAAGCTGATGTACTGGCCGACTTTCTCCTACTAGCACCATGAACAAGGCTAAGGTAACCCATAAGTGACGTAATAAACACGTTTCTTCGATCCAACACTTTTACGTGAATGGACTTCATCAATTTATTTGAGAATATCTGACCAAATTCCGACCAAATGACGATTTTCCAGCCAAGGTCGGGCTGCAACCCAAATGCTTACGATACTCACTGAGTCCATGCCTGAAATGTCGCTTCTGTTCTGGCGTAACCGAAAGTGCCGGCACGAAGGCGAAGTTCACAGAGCAAAGAAAGCGGAGTGAGAAGGCCAGCCAATAGCCCACTGACTAGGACTGCGCGACAACAGGATCGGCCTCTGCAGGAAGCGAATATAAACACCGCTCCTGCCAACCTCAGCCGGACGGTACCCGAACAGAACTAGGAGAGCACTACGATCGCAGTGACGTGTGATTCACACCAATTGCTTCCATCGACCTTGTATACAGCAAAGGACGCTGACTTGCTTGCATGTCGCCCATCGCTTGCGACACAGTTGAAAATTCAGAGTTAGGTATTGTCAGTCTTCTTATTAGTAATAAAAACTATTAATGTGACTTGCTTGAATTGTTGTATAGCATTCTGAGAATGCAGCATCCTTTAGGCACCTTATAAAAGACGAGTGAGCAGAACGTAACAGCTTCCCCATTGTCCCTTTTTTCAATTTTTCACTCCGTCGTCAGGCCGCAAGTGGCCCATCGGGACCATCCGACCGCCGTGTCATCCTCAGCTGAGGATGCGGATAGGAGGGGCGTGTGGTCACCACACCGCTCTCCCGGTCGTTATGACGGTTTCATTTGGCCGGAGCCGCTACTATTCGGTCGAGTATCTCCTCAATCGGCATCACGAGGCTGAGTGCACCCAGAAAAATGGCAACAACGCATGGCGGCCCGGATGGTCACCCATCCAATTACGTGCCACGCCCGACAGCGCTTAACTTCGGTGATCTGACGGGAACCGTTGTATCCACTGCGGCAAGGCCGTTGCCCTTGCATTGTGCCTTAGTCTGAGAGTTTGTCTCAGAGGATAAGAGGCCGGGGGGGGGGGGGCAGAGGAGGAAGCAGTGTGTCTCTACCTGCACTATGCACATAGGTAACTGTCCCTTGTTTTGCTCAAGGCAACTACTCTAAATCTCCTGTTTGACAGTAAGGTGTTAAGTTGGTACCACTAAACTGCTCTCTGCCTCTGAAGGGAAGTCTTTGAATTAATTCCACTTTCATACAGAAGGACAGAGAAGGTGAGGATGACGGTCGTTCGTAGGAAAATGAAATAAAGTTGTACGAGTGCATTTTCCTTCACCACCGACTGAGTGACTAATCTCCAGCAGTAAAAAAATTACATTACCTACAATTATCCGCTGATATGGTGCAGTGGCATATATTGCACACAAACTACCTAAATACCATGAGAGTGGGGCTAAATGTCCCGTTTCAAGGTTTTCCCTATGAGTGTTGGCGAATGATGCAGTGGCTGACCACACGAGTGATGTTCAAAGAGAAGCTGTAATATCTCCATTGCTTACTGTACAAGATTTTAAGCACTGTCCGCCTCAAAATAGTCTTCTCTGCAGTTCCCATGATTTCTTCTACTTCAGGAAATCCTGTTGAAACGCATTTTTAGGAATGGTGTGCTGGTCTCTTGTAGCAATGTCCTGAATCTCGCCTGTGGTTTGGAAACGACATAATTTCAGCGTGATTGTAAATGTGGGAAACAGAAAAAGTCTGCTTTGGGTAGGTGCACAGAATTCGGTGAATGGAGGACAACGAGAATTTAATGTTTTGCTAGATAGTTGAAAACAATGAGTCATGGTGCTACTTCCAAGTTCTATTCTTCCCACAATTCAGGCCACTTCCTGTTGACGGCCTCCTATATGCGTTCTAGTATTCGCCAGCAACTTCACGGTCAGTTAACAACGATTTCCCTCAATCACAGCACGAACACTGTCGACAAGGTCATGCTGTCCATGCTTGGGATTATCACCGACCGACATCCTGCCCTGTTTAGAACGCCTAAATCGCTCATAGCGCTACGCGCGACTCAGAGTCCTCCACGTACGCTTGGCTAAGCAACTTTTGCCAAGCTTGTTGCAAAATTTCAGACACACACACACACACACACACACACACACACACACACACAAGCGTTCGTCTTCGAGCTCTTTCGTTGTCACTTTGGCACTAATGTAACCAGCAGCTTGCATTGGGAATCACTTTAACGACTATAGATTCCTCACTATAAATCAGAGCGAAACGTGGTAAACGGCTGCTTTTTGTCTAAACCTGACGCCACTTGTGTTCAGTAACTGCAGTGCATTCACTCTAGCTTTTGGCGCGCTATTTCAAAAGTTTGGTTTCTTTTTCAACACATCTCTTGCTTAGCATTACCAGTGCCTATGCCGGCCGCAGTGGCCGAGCGGTTCTACGCGCTACAGTCTGGAAGCGCGTGACCGCTACGGTGGCAGGTCGAATCGTGCCTCGGGCATGGATGTGTGTGATGTCCTTAGGTTAGTTAGGTTTAAGTAGTTCTAAGTTCTAGGGGTCTGATGACCTCAGATGTTAAGTCCCATAGTGCTCAGAGCCATTTGAACCAGTGCCTATAAGTGGCTTCTTTAGTGGTTGCTGAAGTCTGAGTCGTCCGGCTAGCAATAAAGGCTGATCTTCCTCAGAGCCCTGAATTGAAATCCCTCTCTTGGATAAGCATTTCCGGGCGTCTTGGATGGAAGAAAAGTTTACAGAGAACTACCATCCAGAAGGTGAATTATTACTGTATGTTTTATTGCGTGTGAACCTTTGATCACCAGTGAGAGCGAATATTCCCAGCACCAACCAATCGGATCTGTTCTACCATTTGTAATTTCAATAATAGTAAACGATCTTGGAGGTTTCAGGTACTGGAGCTCAGAAACAGGTAACCTGTGACTCCCACAAGTGGGATCTGTTCTCCCTATCCAGAATTATTTGCTTATACAATATTAGCTACGCTTACTATATCTTCGCAGAGTGAATAACAATTCAACTAACATGGCGCCTGACTCACAGCTGCAGAGAGAATTCACAAAAGAATCGGATGGTCTCTCCTCCAACTGCACTTCACATATCTTATCTTAGCACTACCCTGGACGGAACGGCTCCAGAATATGGGCTTTCTGCAGGGCGAAGGGCGATGCAATACTGCACGTCATATCGTCATTAGCTCACAACGTGCCACCACGGTGCCAGTGGACACAGTGCATTAAAAACTGTGCGCACCAATGCTCCGTCGTTTCGGGCGCAAACACGGACATTGCCTCTCGCGGAGCTTAACCAACAAGCAACATACTGGCCTAGCTTATACCTGGTTTCTGCTCCCTCTGTCGTACTGCAGCCACCTGATGTCTGGACACTGACTCACTTTCCCCTGATGTGCTGTCCTCCATTCAACTGGTAGTCAACAGGATTCCCAACTACGCATTTATCATACTTCCATAATATTGTTGACACACACAGTGGTTACGGTTACTACAAGCCACCACACAATTTGGGAAACGGGGCCAAATTTCTAGTAGTTTAATGTTGAGTTGAGATTTTCACAAAAGTTTTATTCGTATCTTACAGAAACTAGCAGTACGGCAATAAACAGCCTTTTAAACATGTCGCTAACGGCAATCAACTAATTTATAGCAATACAACAACTTAATTTTTTTTAAAAAAACACAGAAGCTAACATAACGGCAGTAAACTACCTTTTAAAACACACCGCTAACGCCAATCGAAGTAATTTGTAGCAATACAAGAATTTAAAGGCTACTAAAGTAAATACAGAACTTTGTTAATAAATTACGGTGAGGTAGTGAAGCTACCAACACCGCCAATAAAAAAAATTAAACAGGTCTCAGCAAACACACGATTAATGGCAATAAAAGGAATTTACAAATTTGGAGGAATTAAAAAAATTTCAAACAAAAGTGTCCTGGAATATCATTAGAACATAAGAGATATGACGGACCCGTGTAAGGCGGCCACAAATCACCCACTCAGGGATGTTCAGGCTAGACTGAATACTGACCGATTTAAATACGTAAACACAATTGCCATTCTTAGGCTGATCACTGCACCGACTTTTAGCCAGCAAAACTTGTTATAAGATGGTTTAACTTGCTAACAGAATTAGAGCTAACCTCGTGCAAGGAAGCATTATACCACACAGTCCTGAATGAGCAACCACATGATCAACCTACAAGAAGCACGAATTTACTCATAACCCACGACAGAATAGCGAAACAATTAAACTGCCAAAACTACACCTGCCATCGGACAGTAATGAGAGGAGGAGGAAAGATCACTGTCTTCAATTACCCCGGTGCCAGGGACAGGAAACCCGGTCACCGGAGGCCACAAGGCAGAAGAGACGCTGGTTACACAAAATTATTACTTAATGCTTACACCTTCCACGAGCTTAACTTGCAATTATGCTCGAACAGGCGGTACCCGACCTCCGATTGCAAGGATCCACACATCCGACCGCTCACGCGTCGCCATTGTACCCAACAAGCCACGGTCACGCGACAACACGCTCTGTCAGCGGAGCTCATGTCTTCTCTGCAACGTTAACAGGTAGTGACTGCTCCTTAATGTTAGGTGTCTCTTTTTAAACTTCAGTGTTGAAACGGAGGATTTAAAGAAGCTTGTTAACGTCACACCAAGGCGAAATGAACAGCAACTACTCGTGGAGCGATTCTGTATTCAACCAACACGCGGGGAGCTCCTCCGTCAACTCGACCCGCTCGTTACACACAACCGACATCCATCACGTGGCGACTCGGTACAACCGAACACGCCTTCTTTGCGCTGGAGAACCACACTGCCCTCCTGTGTCCACCAGACTCTCTCAGAGCACGCCGCCCCTACTTCCGCGCCACCACACAAGGTTACAACCGGTCAAAGACCGCACTTCTTCCATAGCAGTTTCCCGGAAGCAAAAACGTAGATATCGATAGCAGAGGGAAACGACAATCAAGCAGCCACTTAATGAGAGACAACATATCAAACAAACATGTGAGGGGAAGAAAAGGAAAACCAATGCAATCTAAACACAAGGTGCAGCACAAGTCGATACACGGCTCAAATGTATTCTCATTTTTGACTAGGAATCAGTTCATATCTCATGGAGTTGTCAATTTAATGGAGTTTGAATACGATAAGTGGCAGTTTTGACAAACACTGTCCCAAAACATCACACCTCCTTTCCTTGGTTCATAGTTTGTGCTTACATATTTACACTTACACTTGTCATGGGGTAATCACATCAAGGAAATGGGCATTTATCGGCGTTCCTAACGTATGGTATAAATCTTCAATAAGATACCTCTTGAAACAGTCTCATGAAGTAGACACCATACTGGCCCCAACCATTTGCCCACAACCGCATTCACTCTGCTCTGACATAAAGTACTCACATCTACACATAACGCGGTTATAACCACGACTGACATTTGCATTGGTAGCTTCCGTAGTCAAATACAACAGTGCAACCTCCAGTCTTGGCAAGCGTCGGCATTTAGGGGTTCAAGCGCACATTTCTCACGACGTTTCCTTTATTTTGTTCGCGTCCTGTGTCTGACTCTGCCACTACATCTGCGAATAACACTATAGTTTTAAAATGAAAATAACTCTTAATACAATATTAACTTACACTGTGACAATAACTGAGTTCATAAACCTTCGGCCCTTTAACCATGTACAATCCATCTTTGCATGCCCTGACTCCGGTTCGAAAAAGTTATTTTTTGACCGCCTTTCTCCTTGTGAACCACATACATTTCCCCTCCCTCCTTTGGTAGAAAGCTATCCCCTCATTTCCTGATCTATACCTCTCATTATTTTTGCAACCTTCCTTTATGACCTTCCAGGCCATTCACGAATCAACGAATTTAACAACGTAGATTTCGCGGACTACCTCTTCTAAATGATATACGGTTTTAGAGCCCGCGGAAAATACGGCGCTTCGTCCATTGTTAAAGGTGATATGATGTACCACTCGTTCTTCACTCTACGAGATATCCAAAGATCTCACCGCTGATTGCTGAGTTCCTTGTTCAAGACTATGTTGGTTATAGACTATCTATTCAGCAAGTTCTATCCCGAAATTGATTTAAGGATTTACTTTTCCGCATGGCCTGTAGTAACTCTTCAGACGAACCATCCTTCACCTTTACTGGTATCAATTCTTACATTTACAAATCCCTCACTGCCATAGTCCGTCCTCTATTCTTAAATTCAACAATAAAATAGGAAAACTTAACTATCTCATGTACAGAATTTAAAAAAGCACTAGTTAATCTAAAATTTCACTAAGAAATTTTGAATTTTTGTAAACAGAGTTTCAGGAAAGGCTCGCTCCCCACCAGGACTTCGATCGGTCTGTCTGGCTTCATTTCTGTGTAGGATTAACTTCCTATTGTAAATGTGAAAACATTCAGTAATAATTTAATGTTAGTTTTTAAAGACTGATTCTGGGTTTCATCCAGACGCACCTATTCTGTCTAGAAAATGACTGATACATGCCTACAAACTCCGTACTTGATTTGGCGTACAACCCCATTTTCCCGTGGCCCAATCTTCCTCAAAGGCGGCACTTACTGTGGCAGCGGTCAAACATATCTCTCGTGGCTTCGTACTCTGTTGTACGATAGGTGTGTCACTATTCCGCCATGCTTGCTCAACTTGATCCCGAACGGTTATCTTCGGTTCTGCGTTACTTCTCTGCAATTCACAAATGAGTTCTCCTTTACAAAAATAAGCCGGGTTCCTCATATCACCAGGTATTATGAAAAATATGAAGCCACTGTAGCATCCGAAAGTAATTGCTTTGGCAGAAGGATAGCACAGACAGGTTGAGTTACTAGTTACAAATCTTTCCCATTTATTCTCATGACAAGACAACCTGTAAAGTACATAATTTAATCTCGAGTAACTACGTTTTGAAACACTACAGAAAAAACAAAGCTCTCACATTCTTTACTTACACCTCTCGACAGTATAAAAAGAGCTTAACAACTTGAAAACACCGTGCAGAAGTCAGAGCGTATTAAAATTTATCTTAAAAGTTATAAAATAAATATTTAAACAGAACATGAATATAATAACAGTAGCTGACAGAACGGGTGGCTTCCCTCGCTGAAATTCAATTATTCTGTATTGAGATGTCACCCGACAATATTCAAACTGGCTGCATTTAAACCTCCAGGTGGTTTCAGCACCCACGTTTCATAATGTTTGCTCAACAATATGTTTACTGTACGCCTCTCTGAAGATATCACGTAGCTTAAGCAGAACAGGAAAGTCGACGTAAAAGTTTTTCTGGGCCGCAGCAATCTTGGCCGAAACGTTGGCTTTTCTATAGCAGCAGTAGTTTTTACATTATGACGCGGTACCAAACCCAGAAAACTTTTATGTCGACTGACTCTGGCCGCAGAAGCCTACGCAATTATATCATAACCAGAAACTCTCACAAAAAGTGGTTCAAATGGCTCTACGCACTATGGGACTTAACATCTGAGGTCATCAGTCTCCTAGACTTAGAACTACTTAAACCTAACTAACCTAAAGACATCACACACATCCATGCAAGAGGCAGGATTCTTACCTGCGACCGTAGCAGCAGTGCGGTTCCGGACTGAAGTGCCTAGAATCGCTCGGCCACAATGGAACTCTCACAAAGAAGTAGGCTATATAACAACACGTAATAGGTCAGAAGAAGCCTCCCTTGCCTCCGGGATATGATTTAAAATAGCAACACCCCTTAACACGATAAAAAATTGTATTCACTGTTTCATGTAATCTGATAGATAATGGCAAGTTCATGTAAGAACGGATTACCCACAAGAAAATCAAATGGCTCCAAAGACTATCGGACTTAACACTTGCGGTCATCCGTCCCCTATACGTAGAATTACTTAAACCTAACTAACCTAAGGACATCATAGACATCCATGCCCGAGGCAGGATTCGATCCTGCGATCGTAGCAGCAGCGAGGTTGCGGATTCAAGTGCCTAGAACCGCTCGGCCTACCAACGAGAATTGAGTCACTCCACGTAGGCGAGGGCAGAATTATCAGACACCAGTTTATAGTATTTTGTCTAAATTCAATCTTCCACAGCACCACATAACTCATAGACCGCTGGGTCACGCAATTAAATTACCAAAAGTGTCTGACTTCCAGCCACATCTGCCCACTTAACACCATCGACTCACAACTTCAAAAAATTCCCGCTACGTACTCTAGGCTCCACTGCTGGCTCCTGTTGCTGCTAGGACTCCACAGCCAACAAAATACTCCTCTGTTCACAGCCAAGACCATCGTCACCTCCTGTATCTACGAGATATCAATGACTACACAAGAGGAAGCAAACACTTCCTTTACCTGTGATTCAAAAACAAACTCGTGGCACTCTCGGCACGGTACCTCTTGAGGCCGAACGTCAAAATAAATCAGATGTTTACTCAGAACTGGAAAAGGATACGGCTCCCCCCTCCAGTGTTAATAACAGCTTCATACATTAGGTTCATTTCGTACGTAACAATGCATGACATAAAACGCATCGAACGTACACTGGCCCGCAACTGCGTTTTTCAGTGCAAAACTTTCTAAATATGTGCGGTAGTGACTTAATTTCGAAATATTTAAATAACTATAGTCAATACCGTAAAGAGATCCAGCTCATTATCAAGCTGCTATGTTAGACCATGAGGTGGGATGGAATCAGTTTTTAACAAATAGTTTTCTCAGAATCTAATGAGTAATTTTGCATAATGGAGAACATACACACATCCCATAACACTGGTTTTAAATTTTACATGAAAAGAAAAGACTTAACCGGGAAAATAATCAGTAGGTGCAGCTAGTTTGGCTTCATTTACACACAACAATCCTTAAGTTGGGTAAAGCCAGAACACATTCATCATCCGGAGAGGCTACAACGGATTTATGGCACCCTGCCCTCCGAATCAGTGCATGCGTCCAGACCAGAGGGCGTACATCCTCTTACTGACAAGTGAGCTCACACTGCTATGTTCTTGTAAATCTGACACGATTTTGAAGCCACAACAACAACGTCGCACATACTGTTAAACAGTGAACTTACATTTGGTTTCCGCCTCTCTTTCTAGGTGCTTCACATTTTTTGTCAGGCGGTGTGTATTTAGTACATACTACGGATTATTCTTTCACACGAGCGTAACGTTAAGGCCAGCAGGCGTACAGTGCGGGGTGGGGGGGGGGCGGTACTCTAGGATCCTGAAGGAAAGAAAAATTTAAAATGAACATGAAATCCGGATAAATGCGAGAAGTACTCACGCACCCAGGCGTCCGTACAAAATTAT
This sequence comes from Schistocerca cancellata, assembly GCF_023864275.1. NCBI lineage: Eukaryota > Metazoa > Arthropoda > Insecta > Orthoptera > Acrididae > Schistocerca > Schistocerca cancellata. Next base: position 848,516,086 of record NC_064628.1, read on the forward strand.
GTATTGAGATGATTCATTCATCCAGGGAATAGGGAACCTCGATGATGTGTGCCTATTGTCGATATTGAAACAGGAAAGTTATAGTTCTACTCATGCCTGACAAAAAGGGTCTTAACAGACGGAAAGACCGTTCGATAATAAATAACGAAAAAATAATTTTTTGTTTGATATAATCACAGTTTAGCAATTTTCGGTTTTTTTCCTTCGCTTGTATTCAAAAGCCTTGCTTCATCCCAAATTTCATGATTCCACGTCGTCGGAAAGTACCCTACATGTTATGAGTTTGAGAGTATTAAAGTTTGTGATATAAATGGGTGTGCCGTCCGGATTGACCAAGCGGTTATAGGCGATACAGTCTGGGACCACGCGACCGCTACGGTCGTAGGTTCGAATCCTGCCTCAGGCATGGATGTGTGTGATGTCCTTAGGTTAGTTAGGTTTAAGTAGTTCTAAGTTATAGGGGACTGATGACCTCAGAAGTTAAGTCCCATAGTGCTCAGAGCCATTTGAATCATTTTTTTTAAATGGCCGTATCTTTCGACTGAATTGGCTTAAATGATGAAATTTCTTACAGCGCTAAGGAACCGTTGACCTTAGTATGTGAAATAAATTTGAAATTGAAACATCCAACCGTTCCCAAGAGAATGAGGTACTGACAGATGGACGGATCTACAGTCGGACAAGAAATAACAAAAAATATTTTTTTCAAGTAATACAGTTACAATTGGACAGTCTCACATTTCTCCCTTTGGTTGTACTATGAAAATTTTCTTTTAGCAAAATATCTTGCTTCCCGGTCAACAAGAAGTACCACACTGGTTACGATGAGTGAGTTTGCGACTGTCAAAAAATATTACATATATGGTCGCAACTTTTCACTGCATCGGCTTAGGAGGTTAAATTTATTTCACCGCCAAGGGGCGGTATACACTAGGACGAACATAGATGACAACTTCATACTTCCAGCCATTCCTGAGAAAAAGGTGCCTTAACAGTCAGGAAACTAATAACTAAAATTATTTTTCGTGTATGGAGCCACCTGGGCCGGCGTATCTGCAGTGAGAAATTCTTTGCCCAGTATCCTGAGAGTCTCACAATGGCCTTCACAGACAAGTTCCACCCTCCAGACCTTTTCGGCAAACAGGTCTCCCATGCCATTTCCGCTCACATCCCCATTCCTCTCACCATCCCCAAGAAAGAGCTAGAAAGTAGCACTTTCATCACCCAGAACCACCCCAGACTGGGACAAATGGACCACATCCTTGATCAGTGCTTTGATTACCTGCCAGCATGCCCTGAAATGAGGGACTTACTACCTAGGATCTTCCCCACCTTGCAGTCAACTGCCAGAGATGGCGGTCATGTGTGCATGAGGTGTAGTAGTTTGTGTGTATGGAAGTTTGTGTGTTACCATTGATGACGAAGGCTTTGCCTGAAAAAAACTAAAGCGTCTTTTTGCTGTACCTGTCTGCATCTCAACGTCCATTTTTATGGTGACAGGTATCTATCTTTTCCTCACATTGTTAATATTCCAACCTGGAATTTCCATTTTTTTCTTCACATGTAGTAATAAAAGATGGGAGCTTATAGTATCATCTTCAACATTAAAAAAGTTCTTTCCATCACATTCATATTCGAAATACCAGACTGTTATAGACCTTCGTTGTGTTTATGTCGATGTATTTAAGGCTCTTTCAAAAATGGAAATAGAAAAAAGAAAGAGAAGAAGCTGTTCTTTTGAAATACCGATTATAAAAAAAGGAGTTCACTTTTTGAAGTAGTTCTACAAACAAAGTCTCTCTAATGCACATCTTAAATTCTGGAATCGGAAATTGTAGAGCTTGATAAAGCGTGTTGTCTTGTTCAGAATGCATCGAAAAATTTATCCTACTATCGAAACAATTTTGAAGAAGGAATTTCATCAGTTACATCTTTGGCAAAGGAATGGGACATTTCATCACAATTTGAAAATAAAAGAATTCGAAAAATGAAACAATATTTTCATGAATTGTGTCAGGACAAACGCCTAGTGGATTATAATACGCATTTCAGAACCACTGTTTATAATGGCTGTTTGAACTTTACTGTAGCCCAGTAAGAAAGCAGGTTTCAGCATAAGCATAACGTTGACCATTTCGTCAACTTAATTTTTACAAAGTTTTTAAATTCTGAGTCCGATGAAGGTATTCACAATGCAGCAGTAATTCTTCACAATGAATATGAGGAGGATTTATCCAGTGAATTCACAGACCAGGTAATAAGTTTCTACAACGCTCTGAGAATACAAATAGCCTGGTTGTCCTCTGTAGTTGATTTAACAAAACTGCTAGTAATAGAGAATTTAGGCGTAGCTGCTAGCTTCACAAGTTTATGCACAGGTTTTTCACTATTTTCAACTATTCCTGTTACTATTCCTTCGTCTGAACGCCCGTTGTCGAAGCTGAAGTTAATAAAAACTTTATGCGTAATTCTATGACCCAAGACAAACTTGGTGAATTTCTCCACTTCAGTTCGAAGGTAAAATTGCTAGATCCTCTGACGTTAGTGAAATCATTAATACCTTCGTACCACCGAAAGCACTACACATGGTCCAATTTCACTAGAGATCAAGGTGTGTACAGGGAAGTTTTATAACTACAAGTACACCAAACAACAAATGGAAGTATGGGCTATGCTTACTGAAGCTAAGTGTGAGTCACTTTAATGTTCCTAAATTTTAATATCATATACCGGTATTAACAATTTTGTCTAACATTTCGAAAATAGTAAACTAATAATCCCTTTACCTATATTACATGTGATTGTGCAACAAATTACTGTATTTCTACTTCTGTCTGCTGTAATTGCAGTTATGTTTGTTACTGATAGATTGACTTTACGTTATGGGGCCCTGGTATTTTATTGGCGGGCCCGTATCGCGTACGTTACGCATCTAAACGTTTTTGCATACGAGTACGCAACCACAAGGAATTCGTATTGCTTCATCCAGTGCAGGCATGGCTGAGTAGATACGAAAGAATAGTCTGTGTAATGGTGCGACGGCGGGCTGCGACAGAAGCGGACAATGTGGGTGAACTCGCATCACTGCCGCTAGCGACTGCCCCATTGTCACGAAACAATCGAACAGAATCATTCAAAGCGGAGTGGAGATCTGTGCCGGCATGTCACTCGCCGAAAGCCGCCAACGGTTATTTAAGCTTCCGTCTGCTCGCCGACATACTCACTGCTGAGCACAGCCGTTTCGAGGAATATTTCTGGACACATTATCGACGAACATCCCTTAAAGTACTGAATGAAATGCCATGTCCTCTTATCCATATGTAAGGAAGACATTCACCTGTTTTGCAGCCGGAAAATGACAGAAGATCATTGAAGAATGAACATACCAAGCCAGTTATATTCAAATAACATGTAGCACGGTTTTAAGTCAGTAAACAATGGTTTCATTCTATAAACCGACGTGAACTGAAAATACTCTTTGAATGTGCTGATATCAGTTCTAATATTAGTGTTTTTCTGTTATGTACTTTTTTTGGTAACAGGGAATAGTTGGCCATACGTGTCACAGCCATCTGGCTGTTATTCGGGAGCTTAGTCTTTCTTGATGTACACTAGTGTTGTGAGATTATATTTGTACTGTTAAATTTGCAGTTTCTCAGAAAGGAGTTCCCGCAAATATTTGAATAACTCAGATTTATTCCGTTATGTTTGTGGTAGCTACGTAATTTCTAAGCAAAGAGAGGGCTTTAGTAGTTTCTTTAAAAATAGCTACTAGTGTAACATTGGTATAAGACTTGGTCATCAAGACAAAAGATGTGACCTGCACAAGGTATGCCTTACGTGGGTTCAGGGAATGAGCGAGTGGACGAAATGTGAAGAAAAAATCAATGCCGTTTGCAAGTCCCATGGTTTGGATGATGTAAATGATTCTCATTTCTGAAAGGTTAACAATGAAGGTCATAACGCAAAAAGTAAGAAAGAAACAAAAATTCTCTAATTTCTTCGGTCTTTCGACCAGTTACGAACAATAAATCTCTCTCTACTCTACCACCCATTCAATATTTGCAACAGGAGAGCAGCACAGAAAACAAACACGATGATGCTGAAAGCAGGAAGAACTTTCCGCACCAGACAGTCAAAACAAACTGCATGATTTAACTCGTGGCTTGAGTCTGAAAACGGATGCCACTGAATTTCTGGGATCAAGACTGAAAACAAGACCTCTTCCGCTACCCAAGCATCATTCTCTTGGTAGAGGAACAGAGAAAGACAGTTAATAAAACACTTTAATGAAGGAGACCACGTAGAATTTTATAGTGGTATTCAGAGTTTACTGAAATTTTTAAGTTCATTTATGCACCATGTCAGTGGAATGTAGTTTACAGACTCGTCAAAACGTAGACTGAAAGGGGTACTTGTACGTAACGGAAATTCTTTTTGGCTCAGTAGCTGTTGCCCTTTCAGTACACCATACGAAGTATGGAAAATTCAAAGTTGAAATAGGTAAAATGAAACTAGTTGGCATATTATTTGGTCAACAACATCACTACACAGATATGCAGTGTTTCAGTTGTGAGTGAGACAGCAGAGCCAAAGACAAAGACTGGAAGATAAGTAGCTGACCCAAGAGATAAACCATCCCACCAAGTTCAAATAATATAACAGATGAACCAACTGTTCAGCCAAGCAAGAGACTATTACCTCCTCTTCAACCCAGCTTGGATTAATGAAACAGTTTGCTAAATCACTTCCAAAAGATGGTGACTGCATCCTGAACTTGGTAACAGATTTCTGAAATGTATCTTAACACTCTGCCGTCCGGCGACACTACAGTGGTATCGTGCGCGAAATAGCAGTCAACGGCCGGCTACACCACAGTGGTGTCGCCTGCATAGTATCGCGCAGTGGCCAGCGGCCACACTTTAGTATCTTTTGCATTCAAATGGTTCAAATGGCTCTGAGCACTATGGGACTTAGCATCTATGGTCATCAGTCCCCTAGAACTTAGAACTACTTAAACCTAACTAACCTAAGAACATCACACACATCCATGCCCGAGGCAGGATTCGAACCTGCGACCGTAGCAGTCGCGCGTCTCCGGACTGAGCGCCTAGAACCGCTAGACCACCGCGGCCGGCTATCTTTTGCATTCTGTCGGTGTTTTACTTAGGTAACAATAAGTTACACACGTCAACAAGTTTCTCGTTTTTATAATTACTTGTGTTCTTTCATCATGGCAGACGAAAGAGACGATACGATTATTTACGACGAATGCGCAGAGCAAAACTTGGAGGTTGACAGGCACGTCCCATCATGATCCGGTTGACAGACTTTCCGGCCACATAAAGCAACACCAACTAATAGGCCTACATATTTCCGAAACGAATAAACGAAACCGAAGAAACAATCATGTATGTTCCAAAAACAAAATAAAACAAAACAACAAGCTTAATGTGCGAGTCTTGTGGAGTTGCGTTACATCTTGGAGACTATTTTGATGGATGTCATATAAAGAGAAATACTACACTATTGGCCATTAAAATTGCTACACCAAGAAGAAATGCAGATGATAAACGGGTATGAATTGGACAACTATATTATACCAGAACTGACATGTGATCACATTTTCACCCAATTTGGGTGCATAGATCCTGAGAAATCAGTATCCAGAACAACCACCACAGGCCGTAATAACGGCCTTCATACGCCTCGGCATTGAGTCAAAGAGAGCTTGGATGGCGTGTACAGGTATAGATCCCCATGCAGCTTCAACACGATACCATAGTTCATCAAGAGTAGTTACTGGCGTATTGTGACGAGTCAGGTGACATGCTAGTATGGCGATGACGAATACACGCTTCCAATGTGCGTTCACCGCGATGACGCCTAACACGGATGCGACAATCATCATGCTGTAAACTGAACCTGGATTCATCCGAAAAAATGACATTTTGCATTCGTGCACCCAGGTTCGTCGTTGAGTACACCATCGCAGGCGCTCCTGTCTGTGATGCAGCGTCAAGGGTAATCATTCATAGTCACCTTACTGTGGAGACAAAAGTAAAATCTTATGCCGTTAGGAACTTTCACTTTGTATCGATGGTGTCGTTTCCAATGAAAAGGAAGAAGAAAGTAGTCATAGCAAAAAGTGTCTTAGGAAAAAATAACTAAGTGGGGAAACACTCAAAGCGATGTCCTCAACGTTTAGTACACGGCCCAGTCCATTACTGGACCCACAGAAATGATTTACGAAAGTCGTTGTACTAGTCTTCAGTAACTCTTCTGTTTACCTCTGGCAGAAGTAGACAAAGGACCTAGGCACGTAGACACAGCGAGGACAATAATGGAACTGGCTTACCACTGGTTCACAGCAAACATAGTAATACTGAATATTACGCGGACCCTGACAACGAAGCCCGAAAGAAACTGGAATACTTTGCAGGTATAAAAAGTAGAGATCAGTGGGTATACACTACATAAATCTCTTTGCATGAAATTCCTAGGTATCCTGACGAATAATAAACTGAGTCTGTTACGTTAACTATCAGTGACTTGAATATCTGACATTTTCACAACAGGAGAAAGCAGTCATAATCAGATAAATGTAAAGCTATAAAAATTTTAAGAACTTTCTGTAGAACTTCTTAAAACTTTCAGAGTTTTCTATGTATTGCCTCAATCGAATTTGACATTAAACATTTCTTTACAGAGAGATGACCAATGTCGGTAGCTTATCTGTCATTTTAAAATCTGATAGCAGACAAACCAAAGGAATACCTTCCCTAAGCAACTTTGAACCACGTCTAGTGCCTGTCAATTCCTCACATGGTTGAAAGGTGAAGGCTGGGTTAAAGGAGCACTGAAAATATCCGTTCTCCGAATTGGGTTCAGTCTACCGACCTCATGGTGTCCTGGCGCGCCCTTTGCCACTAGATAACCAGGCCAGCCACCTCAGTAATGTAACCGTATTTCCCGTAATTGTTAACATACATATATTAGCATCATTCGCAACTTGTTATGGTTTTAATGTGTAGTTCACTTGTCCCACATCCATAGAGCCTCTCCGTCCTGATGTCTTTTACGAAGTACGATTCGAGAATCCTTGAATGAATAAGTTTAGTCCTTTGTAAGCTAAGTGGAGCAATACATTGCACAAACTTTCTTTGCCCAATTACAGTTGAAAATTCGTTCGTTTGTCCAGAAAGGTGTAGAGACTAATTAATCTTTCTTTTGATGATTGTATTATCTCGTATACACTTTCATGCACACATACACTACTGTAAAATTGCTACACCACGAAGATGACGTGCTACAGACGCGAAATTTGACCACCAGGAAGAAGATGATTTGATATGCAAATGATTAGCTTTTCAGAGCATTCACACAAGATTGGCGCCGGTGGCGACACCTACAACGTGCTGACATGAGGAAACTTTCCAACCGATTTCTCATACACAAACGGCAGTTGACCGGCGTTGCCTGGTGAAACGTTGTTGTGATGCCTCGTGTAAGGAGGAGAAATGCGTACCATCATGTTTCCGACCTTGATAAAGGTCGGATTGTAGCCTATCGCGATTGCGGCTTACCCTATCGCGACACTGCTGCTCGCGTTGGTCGATATCCAATGACTGTTAGCAGAATACGGAATCGGTGGATTCAGGAGGGTAATACGGAACGCCGTGCTAGATCCCAACGGCCTCGTATCACTAGCAGTCGAGATGACAGGCGTCTTATCCGCATGGCTGTAACGAATCGTGCAGCCACGTCGCGATCCCTGAGTCAACAGATGTGAACGTTTTGAAGACAACAACCATCTGCACGAACAGTTCGACGACCTTTGCAGCAGCATGGGCTGTCAGTTCGGAGACCATGGCTGTGGTTACTCTTGACGCTGCATCACAAACATTAACGCCTGCGATGGTGTACTTAAGACAAAACTGGGTGCACGAATGGTAAAAGTCATTTTCTCGGATGAATCCAGGTTCTGTTTACAGCATCATGATGGTCGCATCCGTGTTTGGCGACATCGCGTTGAACGCACATTGGAAGCGTGTATTCGTCATCGCCGTACTGGCGTATCACCCGGCGTGATGGTATGTGGTGCCATTGGTTACACGTCTCGGTCAGCTGTTGTTCGCATTGACGGCACTTTGAATAGTGGAAGTTTCATTTTAGATGTGTTACGACCCGTGCCTCTACCCTTCATTCGATCCCTGCGAAACCCTACATCTGAGCAGGATAATGCACGACCGCATGTTGCAGGTCCTGTAGGGGCCTTTCTGGATACAGAAAATGTTCGACTGCTGCCCTGGCCAGCACATTCTACAGATCTCTCACCAACTGGAAACGTCTGGTCAATGGTGGCCGAGCAACTGGCTCGTCACAATACGCCAGTCACTACTCTTGATGAACTATGGTATCGTGTTAAAGCTGCATGGGCAGTTGTAGTTGTACAAGACATCCAAGGTGTGTTTGACTAAATGCCCAGGCTTATCAAGGCCGTTATTATGGCCAGAGGTGGTTGTTGTGGGTGCGGATTTCTCAGGATCTGTGCCCCCAAATTGCGTGAAAATGTAATCACATTTCAGTTCTAGTATAATATATTTGTCCAATGAATACCGGTTTCATCCGCATTTCATCCTGGTGTAGCAATTTTAAGGGCCAGTAGTGTATTGAAGTTTAGTTTGTTGCTCGTAGACTTAATGCGTCTTACAGTCATTTTCAGCGCGCCACTGTTTAATCAAAAGACCGGAGGCGATCATTGTGTGTCTATGCTCACAGTCTGCTCCAGTTGACAGCGTTTTACTGCGCTGATGCCAGATTTTACGCGACCGCACGGAGATGGCAGTTCCTGTTACGGACAAAGCTCGCGACCACACAGAAGGTAGCGGGGTCGGAGCGTGCAGCGCCAACGGTCTCATCTAAATGCTAATCCCAGGACACCGACTTCAGCGCACCAGCCAATCTCGCAGGCTTTGTGCTTTATGGCAAATACTGCTCCCAGTGTTAACTGCGGCGTACTTCAGGTCTCCCCATTTCCCGAACATTGAAAACGACCTTCCAAATTTAGTCGGATTATCTCGTATTCAAGCACTGTGCATGCGTTTGTGCAACGCCACATACTGATTGTATTAAGATTTGAGTGTGACACGTGCTCCATTAGACTTCTGTAATATCATCATCTTCGTTGGTTCCTATTTAGTTTTACGAATTCATTCACGAATGCAGGACAGTGTGTCTTCTAAAGCATGCAGATATGTTGCTATATTTTTGTTTTTACCTTATTTATGCTAACAAGTAACTTCTGGGGGCGTAAGTTTCGTAAGGTCGAATTACTATTTAGTTCTGCTTACTATTTTGTTATCTTATTATTCCATACTAGGGAACACTAAATTTCAGGAATTACCCCTCACCACGAACAACTCAGTGACTGACTGTCTTCACTTACCGACCGACAGCTGCGGCGTTTGAGTATAGTTGTCAGTGCTAACAGACAAGCAACGCTGCGTTAAATAACCGTAGGAATCATTTCGGGAAGTACGACTAACGTGTCCATTCGGGCAATGCGACGAAATTTTGGCGACAAGGGTCTATGGCAGTAGACGACAGATACAAGTGGCTTTGATAACAACACGTCATGGCCTGCAGTGCTCTATTGGGCTGGTGACCATATCGGTGGCATCGAAGACGACTGGAAAACCGTGCCGCAAAAGATCCCGGTTTCAGTTGGTAGGAGGCGATGGTGGGGTTAGTGTGTAGCGCAGACACCATGATGCCAGAAGCCAGTTTGTCGGCTACTTGGACTCCATTTGCAGCCATTCAATGACTTTATGTCCCCAAATAATGATGGAATTCTTATGTATGACAATAAACCATGTCACAGGGGCTACAATTGTTCGCAGTTTGTTTGAAAAACATTCTGTAAAATTCTAATGATGTTCTTACCACACACATAGGTCGACGTGAATATCATCGATCACTTGTGGGACATAATCGAGAGGTCGGTTCGTGCACAACATCCTGCACCGGCAACACCGTCAATGTTATGGACTGCTTTAGAGGCAGCATGGCTCAATATTTCTCCAGGGGACTACCAACAACTTGTTGAGTCCATGCCACGTGGAGTTGTTGCACTACGTCAGGCAAAATGATGTCCGACACGATATTATGAGGTATCCAATGATTTTTGTCACTTCACTGTATTTCTGTAACAGTTCTGATACTAAATGTAACTGGGTTTTCTCTTTTGATGCTAGTCAATTGTCAGGATGAGTATTACTGCAAAGGGCATTTTATTCTAAAGCATTAAGTGAAGGTGAAATTACTAAATAAATTAACTTTTCTCTCTTAACAACGTGTGCGCTGGGTGGCTTCTTCCTTGGCTCGGGTATGAGGTAGAATGAAACAGCATTTTTACATAAGATAACTTTTTTTGCAAGTTTCGTACAACGGTTTTCTCACTGGATTGTACTGGCTCGGAGAGCGGCAGCTGTGTCGTTTGGGGAGCCTTCTGCTGCGGCAGCGCCGGCGGCGGCGGCGGCGTCTGATTACGCGTAGCGGTGTGTATCTCGTGTCGCCGTCTCGCCCAGCTGGATGGAGACGCGCAGCGCGAGGTGGCCCGTTTAATTATTGCGAGCGATGTCGTGCATCGGATGGTGATACCTTGGATGGGGCGTCCCAGTATTTCTCTTCTCTAAGCGGCCGCGTGAGTTGTGCGTCGGCCAGCGGAGCGGCGCGGCGGGGAAGGCCAGTGTCCCGGATTCGAACAACGGACTCCCGCTTGCCAGTCTTCGGCTGTCAGATCTTCATCCCAGCTCACAGGTGACTGCTGATGTGAGGCCGTCTCCTTCCCGTCCTCACGAGTCACCTGGGTACGTAAAAATCAGACTTAAAATACCTTTTAACTTCTGTCTTCTGGCGCCGCGGCTGCTGCTTGCTATTCCATTACAGCGGCGGACTTGGTGCGTCTGTGCATGATGCAGTCTCTTCTTGCATGACGGTCTTCAGCAGTGAAACTGACTGAAAACTACTGCTATGCGTCTTCACTTCTTCGTCTTCTTCGTCTCTCGTCTGTCGGGCCCACTGCGTCTCGCGTATTTATTCACTTCAGTTTACTGTAGGTGAACGACTTCACGGTCATTGCCTCTTCTGTCACGTTGAAAAGCTTCTCGAAGAATCTTTGGCTCTTGGGATGTAGGCGAGGGCCTTTGCTCACATGCGACAACTGAGAAACACGTGAGCCGGTCGGGCGATGCCCTGACGGCTGAATCGACAGCGCCCGCTTATGTGGAACTTGCTGACTTCACCGTCTTTGTCTCTTCTGTTCTGCTGTTCCGCTGTTTGCCAGTATGTAACTCTCTAAACTAAACCAATTTTTTCATTTATATTCTAATTTCTACTTCACTTTGATTTCACTAATTTATTTACTTAAGTACCACCCAACAATTTCATTTCACTATATTTTTGTTTATTTTACTCCATTTTGTTCTATTTTCATTTCAATTTATTTAGGTTATCGTGTCCTTCAGAAGTGATCGATACCTTACTGAAGAAGAAATAATAAACTGTGATTCATTCTACAATGCAGTGTCAGATGATCAAGAGTATATTGATAACTATATTTTTATCACTGTATGACCCTCTGCCGTAGACTTTTTCACTGAAGAAGAAGAGAGTTCCGATGATATTGTTGAAACTGTAGAGGTCTCTGATGTGCCAGCGGTTACTGAATCATATTATGAAACTGTACGTGAAACTTCACTTCCTAATAAATCGAAGAAGAGACATCTTACTGTTGATAAAAGCATCGGGATGTCGACAGTTGAAATTCATACGAAACTGCCCCAAAATACTGAGGGTGGCATCTGAATAAAGAGAGACCAACTGAAGGAACAGCTCTCATACTTGTCTCCGAAGGATATGTTCGAAAAACTGAAGAACGAAAGCGTATACGAGTTTATAGTGAAAATAACTCTAAGATATACAGAAAATATGCAAGATTAAATACTCACAACTAAAGAAGTGAAGATCTTAGTTGGATTTCTTGTCTTTCCTGGCTACCATACTCTCTCTGCTGTGAAACTATACTGGTAATAAGTCGATGTGTTGGCATAGAAATTATGAAGAAGCCATTGTCAAGTAACAAACATCGGAAGTTAAAAACACTGACTCATTTCACGGATAATGACTTAGCCAATGAAAATAAACATGATCTCTGATTCAAAATTAGATCTCTCTTGAATATGATAAACCCATAATTTCAAAATTGGGAATATTTGAGGGAAATTTGTCTACTGACGGAATGATAGTCAGATACTATGGACGAAGTGGTCTGAATCATTTTATTTGAGACAAACTGTATGACCTATCTATACGTTATGGTCCCTTTATGGGGTACTGTTTCAAATTTGATTTGGGAAAAGATCCAACAGATACTGGAAGAGATTACTGCTGTTGGGGTCAAGAGTGTCATAAACATGCTGGACTGTATTCAAAACTCAAACACACATTATGTATAATTTGACAATTTTTTCGCCAGTAGACATCACCCGATTTATCTCAGAAATCTGATTCATCGTACAATTGGGACTGTCAGAGAGAATCAAGTTAGCGACTGTTCTCTCCACAGCAGAAAAAAACTGAAAAAGGGAGCTCGATCTGATAATGACTATCAGATCGACAGGAATGGTGAAGTCTTGTTAGATGGCGCAACAACAAGTGTGTTACAATGTAAAAAAATTGGCAAACATGATCTTTTGGGAACATCTACCTGCTACATCAAGCAAGCACATAATAAACCCCAAGTGCAGCAACCTGCCGTTTTGAGCTCGTATAATGCGTACGTGGGAAGAACTGGCCACCATTACTGGTTAGTGGCAAAGTCTGCAACAGGAATCAAGGGGGGAAAATGGTGTTTGGTCCTATTTACATGTATGCTGGATACGAATGCCATAACTTCCTTGCATCTATACAAACTGGTACATGGGAAAAATGAACTGAATTTACTGGATTTGAGGCGTGCTGTTACAGTTACACGCTTGAAACTGGGTATTGGAAGCCAAAATTACTTAGTTGAGAGCGATATCGGACATCAGATTTGATGGAATTGATCATCTAATTGATCAAATAAACACGTAAATAAGACGTGTAAGACTTTAATACAAAGGGAAACCGAACCATATTGTGTTAAATGCCATATGAAACAGTTTATGAAATGTTTTGTTCCATATCTTAAAAAATTAGCAGTTCGGGGTTGAATAATAATGCATCGTAGTGTTTTATTTAGCAGATGGCCATTATATCAGTACATACAAATATTTTTGTACTTATGGTGATCTGTACAGCATAGATATTATAAATGAGGAATAAAAACTTTATTGGTTATGATGAAAAGTGGTGGACACATTAGCCTTTTGAAACTACGAAAAGGAGGATTGAAAATCGTGTAATGGAACAGACTGCAAGACTGTTTTCTTAGAGAGTGCACAGTAATCAACCGCAGCCTGATATCTGCCTTGAGGTTACGGAACAAAAAATATGGGAGACCAATATGGAGACTTAGATGATTTTTTAATCATTCCTGCCCGCAGCATTTCATCCACTGCGTCCTTTAATGACACGAATGGTGATAACCGGAACGGTGTCAGATAGTTCTGTTTCACAAACCCCACACTTAATAAGCACTAACAGGTAGTGAAAACATCGTTAAATTCTTCACAAAACTCCTCCAACTTTTTCCACTGTACAGGGCACAAATGACTCAAGTGGTAGTCACGTATTATTCTTGTAGTGCCTGACGT